>NW_026111382.1:0-8861 GCF_024679095.1 Eriocheir sinensis | reverse complement strand
GAATATTTGCTAAGAGTTTTGCTTGACTTAAGGTGCAGTTAGATAAGAGGAGAGAAAGGAAGGGGGACAACGGGAGAGGAGAAAGCTGCTGATAAATGGGGAATAGAGGAAGAAAAGAAGCGTGAGGAGAAAGAAAGAAAGGAAGGAAAGAAGAAAAAAAAGGAAGGAAGGAAGGAAAGAAAGTGGGAGGAAAGGAAGGAAGGAAGGAAGGAAAGAAAGAAAGGAGGAAATGGATAATGGTTAGTCCTTTTGTAGTAGAAGAAGAAGGAGAGGGAGGGAGAAGGAGAAAGAGAAAGAGGAAGTATAGGAGGAGAAAGAGAAGAAGGAGGAAGAGGAAGATAAGAAAGAGTAGGAGGAGGGGAGAGGGAAGAGAAGGAGGAGGAGATCGAGGAGGAGGTGAAGGAGTGTGCATTAGAGGTAGCAGCAATAGTAGTAGTAGTAGTAGTGGTAGTAGTAGTAGTAGCAGTGGTAGTAGTAGTAGTAGTAGTAATAGTATTAGTATTAGTAGTAGTAATAGTAGTAGTAGTAATAGTAATAGTAGTAGTAGTAGTAGTAGTAGTATTGTTATCAGTAGTAGTAGTAGTAATAGTAATATCATCAGCAGCATTATTTAAGACGTACACATTAATTTGTTATATATTTCGCCGGCGTAATGACCGTAAAGAGTTATTATAGGCGGCTCAGGTGGAGGCACGGAGAGGACAGGTAATTTCACTAATAACCAGCGCACGCTCTCACCTAATTAAGAAAGGTATATTTAATCACCTATAATTAACAAGAGTCGTATATCACCCGCGAGACGGCGTTGCAGGCAAACAGAAAAGAAAAGTACTAATGAGAAATGTGTGTGTGTGTGTGTGTGTGTGTGAGTTTGATTTCCTTGACTCATTGGGAAGTGTGGATGAGACAGATTTTTGTGTACAAGTCACTATTCTTTTTGTTTTAGGGGTTTGTTGTTGTTGTTGTTGTTGTTGTTGTTGTTGTTGTTGTTTTTGCTGATGTTGTTTTAATTCTTCTTGTTTTTGGTCGTCTTCTTGTTCTTGTTGTACTTGTTCTTGTTCTTCTTGTTCTTGTTCTTGTTGTTCTTGTTCTTCTTGTTCTTGTTCTCGTTCTTGTTCTACTTCTTCTTCTTCATCTTCTTCCGCTATTTCTTCCTATTGCTTTCATTTTCTTTCTACATAAAAAAACCCTCCTCTGTTATGCATCATCAAAAGAGATAAACATAGATAAACATTAGCTGGCGCGGTGTTACAATGCACGTCACTCATAGTTTGTATATGATTTCAAGGCCATTCTTTATTTCTCGTTCAGTGTGAGACGCAGTGCCGCGAGGGGCTGCCGCTGCTGTGATGGGGTCTGTTTAAGCTGGAATTTTAATCTAGTGTGATGCCTCCTCATACTCTTGGCGTGTTTGCACTCAAGACTGACTGCTGCAGGGGAGAGGAGGAGGAGGAGGAGGAGGAAGAGGAAGAGGAAGACGAAGAGGAAGTTGAGGAGGACGAGGAGAAGGAAGAGGAGGAAGAGGAAGTAGGAGATGAGAGGAGGAGGAGGAGGAGAAGGAGGAGGAAGAGGAGGAGGTGGGGGAAGGGTGACGGGAAGAACGAGGACGAGGAGGAGGAGGAGGAGGAGGAAGAGGAGGAGGAGGAGGTGGAAGAGGAAGAGGAAGAGAAACAGAATTTTTTTTTTTTTTTTACATCCCCTGCCTATAGCGCCGGTAGGCTTTCTTCAGGGGCCAGATGGTCGGCCCAAGCCCGTCGTGGCGCAGGCAAATTTTTTTTTTATAGTGGCGCCAGCTATGCTTGGCTCATGCTGCCCCCCTGAGCTCATTCTTGATTCACTGGACGGTTTCTTCTTGAGTCTGGGTTGATGGGAGGTCTTCTGGACAGCATGTGGGTAGTCTTAGGCCACTCGGCGGTGACTGAAAAATCCCAGGTGGTAGCGTGGGGATTCTAACCGACGTTGTCCATGGCGTGGTGAATGTGAATCCAGCACGCTAACCACTCAGCCACCACCTACCCATGAGGAGAAGAAAAATTAGGACGATGCCGAGGACAAGGAAGAGGAAAGCGGTAGAGGAAGAGGAGGAGGAGGAGGAGGCGGAGGCGGAGTCTTAGGAGAAAGAGGAAGAGGAAGAGAAGGACATGAAGGAGGATATACCTTCTTTAATATTTTGGTTGAAGAGTTTGTGAATGTGGATGAGGTGGGGAGTTTGTGAATGAACTGATAAATATATTGCTTTAGTGGATGGACTGATGGATAAATAAAAAGTCGCATTTCCTTTCTTCTCTCCCTCCACCGTTCCCTCCAACACACACGACCTTCTTTGTCATCATCTTTTCTCACTCCCTTGTTTTCTCTCTTATTTTTCTTCCCTTCCTTTTGTTTCTCCTTCCTTCTTCTTTTCTTCCTTGCACTTACCTCTCCACTCTTTACCTGCTTCCCCTTATCCTCTCCTCCCTCTTCTTTTGTTCTCTCGCGCTCTCCTTTTTCCTTTTTTGTTGGGTTGAATGGCTTCCCCTTATCCTCTTCCCCTCTTCCCCTTCATCCTTTTTTTCTCTCCTCCTTCCCGTCTCTCTCTCTCTCTCTCTCTCTCTCTCTCTCTCTCTCTCTCTCTCTCTCTCTCTCTCTCTCTCTCTCTCTCTCTCTCTCTCTCTCTCTCTCTCTCTCTCTCTCTCTCTCTCTCTCTCTCTCTCTCTCTCTCTCTCTCTCTCTCTCTCTCTCTCTCTCTCTCTCTCTCTCTCTCTCTCTCTCTCTCTCTTATCCTTCTTCTCTCTGTTTGCTGTCCTTCTTTTCTCTCCTCTTTGTCTCCATCTCCTTATCTCTCCAAATCTTGACTCTCTTGCAGTCTCTCATTTTTCCTTCCTTCCTTCCTTCCTTCCTTCCTTCCTTCCTTCCTCCCTTCCTTTCTTCCTTCCTTCCTTCCTCCTTTCCTTCCTTCCGTTGTCGCTAAATCTTATTCATTTATCTCCATGCAAAAGCCCCCTCCTCTTCCCCCACATACACACGCACAGTCAGATTCAGATAGATGAAATGTGTGTGTGTGTGTGTGTGTGTGTGTGTGTGTGTGTGTGTGTGTGTGTGTCTGTGTGTTTGTGTGTGTGTGTGTGTGTGTGTGTGTGTGTTTGCTATTCATTGTTTTCTTATTTTATTTGGAAAGGTTAATGCGGCTTCCTGCCACGCGAGTTCTAGGAAAACCTTCTCATTGTCGAAATACAACACGTAAGGAAACGAAAATAGATGCAATCATACAACTACTGGTATTTCTACTACTACTACTACTACTACTACTACTACTACTTTTACTACTTTTTTTTCCTCCCCCCAACAGAACTCAAAGCAATGGGGCAGGTTAGGGGGGCGGGGAGGGGGGCGGTATTTACACTAGGTGAGACGAATTATTCCCCGCGGAAATCTCGAATACGTGGCTGGCATTTTAAACCTCACGGTGACTGAGCTCCGTGATAACATGTGCTGGAAGAAAGGTAATGGTGGGAGAGGAGGAGAGGGGGAGAGAGAGGGAGTGGTGGGGGAGAAGAAGGAGGGATGAGGGAAGCATGTTGAAGCACTTAGGAGGGAGAGGAAAGAGTGAGGGAGAAGGAGAAAGGGAAGGAAGATGAGGCACTGAGGAGAGAGAGGGAAGGGTGGGAGGGAAGAAGGGAGGGAGAGCAGCAAGATGAGGCACTGAGAAGAGAGAGGAAAGAGTGGGGGAGAAGAAGATCCAAGATGAGGCACTGAGGAGGGAGAGAGAATGGTGGGAGCAGGTGGGCGAAACAGAGAATGGGAGATAAGGCAGAAAAGAGAGAGTAATGGTGGGGAAGAAGGAAGGGAGATAGCGAATTGTGTGTGTGAGAGAGAGAGGAAGAGAGAGAAGCAAGATGATGTACAAGGAAGAGAAAGGGAATTGTCGAAGAGAAGGAGTGAGGGAGGGAGAAAGGGAAGAGTGGGAGTGAGATAAGAAGGGAGAGAGAGAAACGAAATGAAGGGCAAAGAATAAGAGGGGAAAATAATATAACCAAAATGAGAGGAAACTGAGGTATTAGAGGGTTGAATGAAATGAAGAAATAGGATCAAGGGATAAAGGAAGGAGTAGATGGAATTACAGGAATACAGGAATGGATAAAAAGTTGAGTGGTAGTGAAAAAAGGAAGGGAGAGAAAAAAGATAAGGCACAGAAAAGAAAACGGTGAAAGAGGGTGAGAAAGAGGAAGGGAAGGAGGCAAGAGAGGAAATGGTGAGAGGGAGGGAAGGAGGGAGGAAAGAAGCAATATGAGACACTGAGAAGGTGAAAGAATAACATGCAGTGGAGGGAGAGAGGAGAGAGACGGAAGAGGAGGAGGAGGAGGTTTATGGTAGTGAAAATTGAGAATGTCGTTGAATGAAGGAAGAAGAAATAATATATGAGTAAAGAAAAGAAGGAGAGAAGAGGAAAGAGATGGTTTTCAGAAGAAGGGGAAAGGGAGGGTTAGCGATGAAATGAAGGGAAGAAGAGAGAAGAGAAGAGCATGAGTGTAGATCTAGGTGGGAGGATGAAAGGAAGAGAGAAAGGAGAGAAGAGAGAGAAGACAAAAAGGGAGGGAAAGAAAAGAAGGAATGAAGTGAGAGAGAGAAGAAGAAAAGGAATTATAGAGGTGTGAATGAAAATAAATAAAGAGGGAAGAAACAAAAAGGTATTACCAAGAAATTATTAGGCAGAAGTGAAAATGAAATAGGACAAGAGTTTAAGGGAAGGAAGGTAAATTAAAAAACACAAAGAGACAGAAATAGATGGAAGGAATGTTGGAAGTGAAGAGGAAGGATAGTGTGTGTGTGTATGTGTGTGTGTGTGTGTGTGTGTGTGTGTGTGTGTGTGTGTGTGTGTGTGTGTGTGTGTGTGTGTTTTCTTGTGTTGTTGTCAGAGTCTAAAAAACGGTCTTGACATACGTTGGAAAAATTAGAACTTGGAGAAAAGGTGAAAGGGTGTGTGTGTGTGTGTGTGTGTGTGTGTGTGTGTGTGTGTGTGTGTGTGTGTGTGTGTGTGTGTGTGCGTGCGCGTTTCTATGCGTATCTCGTTTTTGTTTTTTTTCTATATGGATCCAGTTTTTCTTTTTCTGGTAAATGTACATGCGTGAAGAGAAAATAAATGTGCGTGTACGTGAGAGAGAGAGAGAGAGAATACTTGGAACGAGGAAAATGACAGAAGGAGAAGCTATATAAGGAGGGTGGACAGAACCGAGGAAAGAAGAAGGGACCCAGGAAGAAGCAGCTGTATATATAAGGAGAGGGTGAAGGAAGAAGGGACAGGGGGAAGAACAAAGACAAGACACATAGGGGAGCAGAAGGGAGGCGCCTCACCCATGCACCCCGCTGTTCGTTAAATCTTTACAATAAATGTAATATTAAAGGTCACATTTGATTGGCCGGGAAAAAATCTCCACAAGGAAATTTTTTACAATGGAAATAGAAAAAAAAAAGCTCAATAGATATTCGAATCCAGGAGCAAAAACAGACCTTGAAGTTAGACAAATTACCTGCAGTGAAATTAGATGTGCTGAAAGTCACTGCGATGATATTCGAACGTCACTAGAGAAAAATTAAAAACAGAGAAATTACTGAAAACAAACAGACTGCCCCTCCTTTCCGCCAACATGAGCTGTGAAACATGATTCTGAAGCACGACCACATAAACTCACCCACCAGGTAACGCATATATTGTAAAAAAGGCGTCCACACAGAGCCACAAACTCCTGACACCTAACATTTCCTTGCACAATAAACATCCATGGTGTGATATATGGAGCGATATTTATAAACAATCGTAAATACACCATCAGTCTTTTACTCCCTTTCATAAAACACTCATAATTCACATCAATAATTCGTAATAGACTAAATGATGGCAGTACCTATATTCACCTTTGCTTACTTAATGTATTAGTTGTGATTATCAACGTAAAGTGCATCACCAGCCATCCCATTCGCAAATAGATCCTTTACTCATTCCGCAAGCCAAAGCTCATGAAGGCGAAGGCTACGCGAGATTAACCCATTCACTCATCTGCGGAGAAGTGATAACCAGATGTGGTAAGGGTCGGCGTAGTGCAGAGTTGTGGCCAGACGCCAGTGTTCTCGCTCCCCACCCTGATTGCCGATCCGTCGCCATACCCACTTATTCGTGTGCGTAAATGGAGAGAAATTAATGGGCACGGTGGAAAGGAATGGGAGACAGGAGGAAAGAACAGGAGGGACGGAGGGCACGGGGCGATGCTAAGCTGGAGGTGACGAGGGAGGAAGGGGTGCGAAGACAGGTACGAGGACTCAGGTGAAGGGCTGCAGGTAGAGATGATTAAAGTGATTAAGGTGATGATCAGGCTAGGACGCCAACAGGTGACAAAAGGTGGGGTGTCTTCATCCTCTCCCTTCTCTCCTCCATAACTTCATCGTCCTCTTCGTCCTCTTCGTCCTCTTTCTCGTCCTCATTCATATCTTCCTCGTTTCCTCCACCTTCATCTCTTCTTCCTCTTCTTACCTCACCTTCCTCGTCTCTCTCTCCCTCGTCCTCCTTTTACGTCATCCTTCTCTTCCCTCGTTTTCGTTATCTACCTCGTTTTCCCCACTACCTCCTCCTCTTCCTCCTCTTCTCTTTCGCCCTCTCTTCCTCTTCGTTTCATCCTCTTCGTTCATCTCCTCCAAAAGCACCTTCCTTTCTTTTTTATCTTCGTTCTCGTTTCTCTTCTCCTCCTCCTTTTCATTCCTCCTCCTCTTCCTCTTCCTCTTCCTCCTCTCCTCTCCTCCTCCTCCTCTTCCTCCTCCTCCTATCCCAGCTAATCCTCTTGTCCAAACTTCCTTTTTAGCCGTTTCCTCCTCTTCCTTTTGCTTTCATCCTGTAATTCTCCTTTCCTTTCCGTCTAGTTTCTATTGTACGAATTTATCGGCGTGGTGTTGCAATATTTTCCTCGAGCAGCACAGTGTTGCGAATAATAGCGATTTGTTTTTCTTGTTTTGTATTATTTTTCTGTTGGTTTGTTGAAGTGTTTCCGTGTGTGTGTGTGTATGTGTTTGTGTGCTTCTGTTTGTATGTGTTTGTGTGTGTGTGGGGAGGATTTTTTTGTGTGTGTTTTGATCTGTTTTTCTCAGATTTCTAGAAACACTGAGTTGGGGTTGACTTCTATTTGCGTTTTCGTATTTTCTCTTGAAGTTCGTGGAAGGCCGTTAGCTAATCTCCTCCTACATTAAAGTATTGGTGATGGAAACGTGAATAGAGGGAGTAGACGAGGAAAAATCAAGGGGTCATTATTTTTTTTCCTACACACACACACACACACACACACAAAAATCCATCACATCCATACTACCATTCGCGTTCACATCCACATCATCATCATATCCATCATCATCATCATCATCTTGAATCACGAGGACTCTGCCAATCCGCATCACAGGTAACAAGAAAAAATAATGACGGACAGGTAGACAAAAAGAACGCACGGTATAGTATCCTCCTCCTCTTTGACTCCTCGAGGGACGGAATCTGATAATTAAACATTGGCACTAATTAATTACGAGGAGGGAAGTGAGGGCGAGACAATGAAACGCAATCACCAGGGACGGAGACTAGGCCATTGACGTGATGTAATATGCGTGTGTTTGGCCATTTTGGTGTCGTGTATGCTTCTCTTTGTTCCCACGTCATCATGATATTGGCCGGATTGACGGTTTCATCTTTCTTCCTGACCAGACTTATTGCGCTGCGTTGTGTGTTGTGTTTGTGTGTTTGTGAGGGAATTATGTGTGTGTGTGTGTGTGTGTGTGTGTGATGATCTTTAGTGTGTGGGTTATGTTGGTGTTTGTTTTAGGGTACGTGTTGCTGCTATTTGTGTGGTGTTTGCTATTGTGTGTTACGTTAATGTGATGTTGGGTTTCTTTGATTTGCCTCCAGCACTTGTTGCAATATTTATACGGTTTTGTTATATTTACCGTGAGCATGACAAAGCAAACAAGAAAGCTATAGATAGATAAATAAGGGGCCAGGAATCGTGTCTGTACTTTGATACAGAGACATGAAATCATTATAGTATTACCCTTGAGAAAGATAACACCAAGACTAGATAAATTAAAGTATAGAGATCAAACAATTTAGACGTGTCTAAAACGTGTGAAAAGATTAATGAGGTCTACGGTTCATTTTGGCGTGAAGATGATGTGGATTTGAGACTCCGTTCATTGTCATATACACAGGAAACATGGTATGAACTGAGTGAAACAGCAGGGAAATAGCATAGAGACAGTGTTGGGTTGCTTGCTTCACGTCTCATTCCTTTATTAATTCCTTCTGAAAGCCTACGTGGAAATTTGAAGCCTTAGAGAGAGAGAGAGGAGAGGAGAGAGGGAGAGGAGGAGGAGGAGAGGAAAGAGAGGAGAGAGAAGATAATAGACAGAAAAACAGACAATAACAGACATACATAAGGAGGTCAAAAAGAAAGAAGACATATAAAGAAATTAGAACATTTACATATACCTGTCTTCCTACCTGTCCATTTTCAATAATACCAGACACTAACAGACAGACCTCGGAAGGGAAGCAGATATATCTACATAGAGAAATTTGAACATCAATTAGCCACTATTAATACGTCATGAGATCCGAGACAGCCTTTCAGAGCACTTTATAAATCACAGTGATCCATTTAGCCCTGACCTTATTTATAAACCTGATCGATTATACCAATCTTTTAAAATGATGACCGCCAGGGAATATTTAATGACCTCTCCCATTAATACTCCCATCACTTCCTCCATCATTCCTTTTCAACGCAAAGTCGTAATACGCAACTCATTAGCCGCTAGAAGACTTAAGCATCACGGTAATATTAGAAGGGAAGAGG
>NW_026111381.1:0-8880 GCF_024679095.1 Eriocheir sinensis | reverse complement strand
CTCTCTCTCTCTCTCTCTCTCTCTCTCTCTCTCTCTCTCTCTCTCTCTCTCTCTCTCTCTCTCTCTCTCTCTCTCTCTCTCTCTCTCTCTCTCTCTCTCTCTCTCTCTCTCTCTCTCTCTCTCTCTCTCTCTCTCTCTCTCTCTCTCTCTCTCTCTCTCATTTTCTCTCTCTCTCTCTCTCTCTCTCTCTCTCTCTCTCTCTCTCTCTCTCTCTCTCTCTCTCTCTCTCTCTCTCTCTCTCTCTCTCTCTCTCTCTCTCTCAATCATTTTTCTCTCTCTCTCTCTCTCTCTCTCTCTCTCTCTCTCTCTCTCTCTCTCTCTCTCTCTCTCTCTCTCTCTCTCTCTCTCTCTCTCTCTCTCTCTCTCTCTCTCTCTCTCTCTCTCTCTCTCTCTCTCTCTCTCTCTCTCTCTCTCTCTCTCTCTCTCTCTCTCTCTCTCTCTCTCTCTTTTTTATTTATTTAAACAGGGCTTACAGAAGATTGTGCTAAAGTTGAAGATTTTAAGCTTCATCTATCTATAGCTACATACAAGACACACATTGAATTACTGCCTAGAAGTCCTAATCCAGCTGTTCACCTCCCGCTTGAAGTCGAAGTGACGCGCGATGGTGGAGGTCGGTGTGGCGAGCAAGCTGGTTCCACAGGCGGCTGTAGCGGGGCTGGAAGGAGCGGAAGTGGTGTTCTGTCCTGGAGAAGGGTACAGCCACTTGTTTCTGTCTGTGGGGTGCTGCTCGGACGTAGTGTATGGGGGATGGGGGCGCGCGTGCTGGGAGCTTGGGAGCTGCCAGGTGGGGTGTGTTTAGGTTGTGTGCCTTGAACATTACACACAGGCCTGGCACATCCCTGCGCTCCTGGAGAGGTTGCAGGGAGCCACGCGCGTGCTGAGGACCTGTGCGCTGTATCAGACGCTGGGCTCTGGCCTGGACACGATCCAGCGTTGCAAGGTAGGATGGAGGGCAGGAGGACCAGGCGAGGGGGGAGTACTCCATGAGGGGGCGTACTTGTGCCTTGTAGAGCACCTCAGTCCCTTTGGCGTCAAGTAGATGGGAGATGCGCCGTACAAAGCTGAGTTTCCATGCTGCATTTTTTTTATATATTTTTAGCATGGTTGGTGAAGGAGAGTCCCGCGTCGAACTCCACTCCGAGAATGGAGATGGAGTCTTGAAGGGGTAGCGTTATCCCCTCCAGTTGTATCCCCGGCCCGGCTAGATTGTTGATATCTCGCCTGCGGGATATTATCATTGCTTGTGTTTTGTCAGGGGCCAGGGTGACTTGCCAGCAGCCGCTCCAGGCGACAATTTTGTCGAGTGCCATGTTGATACGACACACTGTGCCTTGCCAGTCTTGTCTGTCGCTGGTGAAGGCAAGGGTGCAGTCGTCAGCGTACGGCTGGGCCTCAGGGATGAGCTGGAGAGTGTCACTGAAATAAACATTCCACAGTAGAGGCCCTAGTACGCTGCCCTGGGGCACGCTTGCTTTGATGGGGTGCTGGCTTGAGGTGTGGCCGTTAATCACCACCTGTAACGCCCTGTCCTGGAGGTAGTCCCCAATGAGGTGCAGGAGGGCGCCTCGCACACCTAGGCTTTTCAGCTTGGCGATGAGGCCTTGGTGCCAGACCCTGTCGAAGGCTCCGGCTATGTCAAGAGCCACGACGAAGGTGTCGAGTCCCCTGTCCAGCGAGTGGCTCCATGAGGCAGAGTTAAGGAGCAGCAGGTCTGCAGCAGATCTTCCCTGCCGGAAGCCGAATTGCTTGGAGTTGAGGAGATGCTGGGCATCGAGGAAGACCGTGAGTTTGGTTGTTATAAGGGACTCCAAGATTTTCCCAACAGTGGAGAGGAGGGATACTGGGCGGTAGTTCTTTGGGTCCTGTTTGCCTTTTTTCTTGTATATGGCCACCACTCTTGCTTTCTTCCAAAGTGTGGGCCACTTGGAGGTGGAAAGGATGTTATTGAAGATGGTGGTAAGTGGTAGGGCGAGCTGGCCAGCGCATCTTTTTAGCAGGTGAGGGCTGATGTTGTCAGCCCCTAGGGCTTTCTTGGGGTCTATTTGCAGCAGCAGATTTTTTACCTCCTCTGTGGTGACAGTGAGACTCTCCAGAGAGGCCCTGGTGAGGATGGCAGCTTCAGGGGGGCGGAGGGGATCCAGTACTGACATTTTGGAAGAAGTGGGCCGCCAGTAGCTCCGCCTTGTCTTTGTCGCGCATAGCCACTGACCCATCTGACCTGACGAGGGGTGGGATGGCGTTGTCGGCTGAGAGGCCTTGTTGTTGTTTCACTCCACTCCACCACTCCTTGCTACCCACAGACACACACACACACACACACACACACACTCTCTCTCTCTCTCTCTCTCTCTCTCTCTCTCTCTCTCTCTCTCTCTCTCTCTCTCTCTCTCTCTCTCTCTCTCTCTCTCTCTCTCTCTCTCTCTCTCTCTCTCTCTCTCTCTCTCTCTCTCTCTCTCTCTCTCTCTCTCTCTCTCTCTCTCTCTCTCTCTCTCTCTCTCTCTCTCTCTCTCTGAATAATTCACGTTTGCTGGATATTCCTTGAAGGTTTGTAGGCCGTGTGGAACAAGAGACCAATGGAGGTACGGAGTAGTGGAGGGAAGGAGAGAAAGAGTGGAGGAAGGAGAAAAGAAGGGGTGGAGGAAAGGATGAAAGGAAGAAGGCCAGGTGGGTGAAGGTACCGAGAGAGGAAAGAAAGGAGAAAAATAAAAGGAGGTATAGAAAAAAGGGAAGAGAAATAAAGGAAGGAAAGAGTCGAGTGATGGAGGTAGGAAAAAATGATGACAGGAAGAATACTAGGAGCGAGGTAGCGAGGGTAGGAGGAAGGAAAGGTCAGGAATGAAAGGTATGAGGAAATAGCTAAAGGAAGGAAAGGGAGAGAAGGATGGTAGGAAAGTCGAGAGAAGAAAGGAAAGGAAGGAAGAACACAAGGAGGGAGAAGGTAGCGGGGAAGTGAGGGAGGAAAGATTAGGAAGAAAATGAGGTATGAGGATAAGTGAAAGTAAAGAAAAGTAGGGAAAGAGAGGAGCCATGGCGGAAAGAAAAGAGGGAAGGAAGTTAGGAAAAGCGAAGAAAGGCGGAGAGAAAGGACGAAAGGAAGTGTCAGAGCAGGAAGAACGGAGGGAGGTAATAAGTAGCAAGGAAGCGGAAGAGAGAATGGGGAGGGTGAAAGAAGAGGAGGAAAAAGGAGGGAGGGAGGAGGTAAAAGGAAGGTGGACTTAGGCTGATGAAAGGCGGAAAAAGGAAGAAAGAAAATTAATGTGGTGTGAAAAGGTATGAAAAGGGATTGGGAGGAAAGCATAGAGAAGGAGGAAGAGGAGGCGGAGGAGGAGCTGGTAAGAGAAAAGTCAGAGAAAAAAGAGCAAAGAGAGAAGAGAGAAGAAGAGAGAAAAATAAAGAGGAAGAGAAATATGAAGAATATGGGAGGAAGAAGGAAAGAAGAAGAAGAAGAAGAAGAGAGGAAAGAGCGAGCAGCGGAGAAAAAAGGTGGAAAAGAGAAAGAAAGAATTGGGGAGATGTGATGTTCTGAGGTGAAGGAAAAGTAGAGAAAATAAGTAGGAAAAAAAAAGAAAAAGAAAAAAGCAGGAGGGAAGCAGTAGAAGAGACGATGGGGAAATGGAGAGAAAACAAGATGGCAGGTAGGGAGGAAAGGAGGAGTAGATAGATAGGTAAACAAGGGAGGAATGTATGTAAAGGAATGAAGAGGAGGAGGAGGAGGAGGAGGAGGAGGAAGGGAAAGGGTGAGAGGGCAGTCAGTTTGAGAGCAGGAGGAAGGAGAGACGAGAGATTAGAGGAAGGAAAAAGAGGCTGAAGATTGGAGGAAGAGTATCAGAGAGAGAGAGAGAGAGAGAGAGAGCACATCCTGCTCTGCCCGAGGACACAGCATTGACAAGGATTGGAAGCACCAAGTCGCCCACCACCGCGGAGCAAACGACTGGTGGACCTCAGGCAAGCCGCGTCAGCTCCAGAAAGCCTCCACTGGCACCGTCTCCACCGCTACTCAAAGTGATTTACCTGATACCCTCCCAAACCCCTCAAGACCTGCCCCTGTCACCACTGAGGCATCAACCCCTCACACAATTAAACCTCAACTCAGCCCACCCTCAAGCTCAGTTGACCAGCCCAGAGATACATCCGTAATAAACACCCAAATATCATCAGGCGCTGTACCCAAGAACACAGCAGCCACCATCACAAGGGAAGATTACCCATCATCCAATTCCTCATCCATCCCCATCAACACTATACCTGACTCTCAGTCCTATCCCCGGTCCTAAGCACCGAGCGGTCAGAGCTCAGACGACCATCGAAAGCAGAAGTCACGCCCAAAACCTGCCCACTCCCCAGGCATAGACACCGCTGACACACGGAGGAACAAGAGTCCCGCCCGGCGACAAAGTCATCCTCCACCCCCCAGAACACCTCGCCACAGCCGCCCCAGGAACACCTATACCTCCTTGCGCCCACACCCTGTTCCACTCCTGTCCCTGCCTTCCCCTAGTAGGACCACTCCCAAAGAATTTTGCAACCATTGCAAGAGGAGTGGCCATACTAGAGGCACCTGCCGCTGGCTAAGCTGGTGCGACTACTGCTACCGCGAAGGTCACACCACTGCTAACTGCCGTGCCTCCCATGCCCAAGAAAGGCATGAAAAGATCTACCGCCAGTTGTCCGAGCAGACAGCCGTCACCTCCCTCCTCATCGAGACACTAAATAAGCACCTCACAGCCTCCTCTCCCCAGTTACCAAGCGTCTCAGCGCCAAGCACCTCATCCCTCTCAACACCCCTACACACCTTGGAATTATGCCGGCCGACCCAACCTTCCAAGAGAAACTGACGATTATGTCTACTAACATCAGAGGCCTCCAAACTAACATAGGAGATCTAACACACTCTTATGTTATCCCGCACTCCCCAGACATCATAGCCACAGTGGAGACCTTTCTCAATCCCACCATTCCCGCCAACTTTGGGCATATTCAAGGGTACTCAAGATGGCACCGAAGAGACCGAGCCCACGGTACCTTCAGGGAATCGCAGTCTGCTTCCGTGACGGTCTTGCTGTGGAGGCCCTCGATGTCGACATGGAACGCCACCTCGAAATGGCATTCTTCAGGCTGTGGACAAGACAACGACTCCATCCTGCTCTGTGTATGCTACCGGCCACAGTGGCAGGGGAGCGACCCATCCACTTCCTCCACACAAATCTCGACACCCTTCTGCTCCAGCATTCCTGCAAACATCTCATTGTGGTGGGGACATGAATCAGTACTTGGTGGCAAGGCAGTTCGAAAACCTTCTGACCATGTACGGCCTCATGAACCACGTTGATTTCCCTACACATATCCGGCTCCTCCCTGGACCCAGTCATTACAGACCTGCCAGAGGAAGTGGTCACCTGTCATCCCCTAGGTATGGTTGGTTCCTCTGACCATTCTGCTGTTCTCACCACCATCAAGACCTCAATAGAACACGACGGAGCCACCGCCCATGTGAACTGGTTGTGGTCCCGGGCAGATGGAACAGCCTGAAAGCAAATCTGGACTCCATCGTGTGGACGGATATCCTCCACGGAGACGTCAACACCCAAGTGGAGAACTTAACAAACCTTCTTCTGTCTCTGCAACAAGAATATGTGCCTAGCCAGTCATATAAATCAAAACCAATTGATCAGCCCTGGTTCGGCTATCAGTGCAGGATAGCTGCGGACACCAAGAGTAGGGCTTGGCTGCGTTACAAGTCCAATCCTTCTCAGCATAATAAAACCTTACACAGAAGCCTGCAAGAACATGAGCCGGGTGCAAAAACAGGCTATACAACGCTGGAAGGAGGTAATGAAGACCAAGCTCAGCGGCCAGTCTGTGGGTAACAAGGAGTGGTGGAGTGGAGTGAAACAACAACAAGGCCTCTCAGCCGACAACGCCATCCCACCCCTCGTCAGGCCAGATGGGTCAGTGGCTATGAGCGACAAAGACAAGGCGGAGCTACTGGCGGCCACTTCTCTTCCAAAATGTCAGTACCTGATCCCCTCCGCCCCCAAGCTGCCATCCCTCACCAGGGCCTCTCTGGAGAGTCTCAAAGTCACCATGGAGGAGGTAAAAATCTGCTGCTGCAAATAGACCCCAAGAAAGCCCTAGGGCCTGACAACATCAGCCCTCACCTGCTAAAAAGATGCGCTGGCCAGCTCGCCTACCACCTACCACCATCTTCAATAACATCCTTTCCACCTCCAAGTGGCCCACACTTTGGAAGAAAGCAAGAGTGGTGGCCATATACAAGAAAAAGGCAAACAGGACCCAAGAACTACCGCCCAGTATCCCTCCTCTCCACTGTTGGGAAAATCTTGGAGTCCCTGATAACAACCAAACTCACGGCCTTCCTCGATGCCCACCATCTCCTCAACTCCAAGCAATTCGGCTTCCGGCAGGGAAGATCTGCTGCAGACCTGCTGCTCCTTAACTCTGCCTCATGGAACCACTCGCTGGACAGGGGACTCGAGACCTTCGTCGTGGCTCTTGACATAGCCGGAGCCTTCGACAGGGTTTGGCACCAAGGCCTCATCGCCAAGCTGAAGAGCCTAGGTGTGCGAGGCGCCCTCCTGCAACTCATTGGGGACTACCTCCAGGACAGGGCGTTACAGGTGGTGATTAACGGCCACACCTCAAGCCAGCACCCCATCAATGCAAGCGTGCCCCAGGGCAGCGTACTAGGGCCTCTACTGTGGAATGTTTATTTCAATGACATTCTCCAGCTCATCCCTGAGGCCCAGGCGTACGCTGACGACTGCACCCTTGCCTTCACCAGCGACAGACAGGACTGGCAAGGCACCCTGGCCCCTGGCAAAACGCAAGCAATGGTAATATCCCGCAGACGAGATATCAACAATCTAGCCGGGCCGGGGATACAACTGGAGGGGAAAACGCTACCCCTTCAAGACTCCATCTCCATTCTCGGAGTGGAGTTCGACGCGGGACTCTCCTTCACCAACCATGCTAAAAAAATGTCAAAAATGCAGAATGGAAACTCAGCTTTGTACGGCGCATCTCCCATCTACTTGACGCCAAAGGGGCTGAGGTGCTTTACAAGGCACAAGTACGCCCCCTCATGGAGTACTCCCCCCTCGCCTGGTCCTCCTGCCCTCCATCCTACCTTGCAACCCTGGATCGTGTCCAGGCCAGAGCCCAGCGTCTGATACAGCGCACAGGTCCTCAGCACGCGCCTGGCTCCCTGCAACCTCTCCAGGAGCGCAGGGATGTGGCAGGCCTGTGTGTAATGTTCAAGGCACACAACCTAAACACACCCACCTGGCAGCTCTCAAGCTCCCGCGCCCCCAACCCCATACACTCCACCCGAGCAGCACCCACAAACAGGAACAAGTGGCTGTACCCTTCTCCAGGACAGAACACCACTTCCGCTCCTTCAGCCCGCTACAGCCGCCTGTGGAACCAGCTTGTTCGCCACACTGACCTCCACCATCGCGCGTCACTACAAGACTTCAAGCGGGAGGTGAACAGCTGGATTAGGACTTCTAGGCAGTAATTCAATGTGTGTCTTGTATGTAGCTATAGATAGATGAAGCTTAAAACCTTCAACTTTAGCACAATCTTCTGTAAGCCCTGTTTAAATAAAGAGAGAGAGAGAGAGATGGGTAATGTATAGGAGGTGAAATAAAGGGAAATACACACACACACACACACACATACACATACACACACACACACACACACACACACACACACACACACACATACACAGATGATCGTTACGTATGCGATGATTTTTAATTTACTTCAATATTTAAGATATATTTCACCGGTAGTCAATTTTATTCGTTTCTCTCCCCGCCTGTAAACATATAGAGGTCGGTGGTAGAGGAGGGAAGGAGATAGGGAAGGGGAAGGATGGAGGATGGACAGTGAAATTAATGGTCAGTCTACGCTCTCACACAACAAGTACTTCCAAAGGCCACAAAGGGGATTATTCGAGCTCTCATCGGCGCGCCAGCTCACCCAATTCATCCCACTGCATTTACCGTTTTTTGGACACTTTTGACGCTTAACTAATACGAAAGGACATCAATAACTAACCATTTTAACGAGAACTATTAATTACTCTAGTTATTAGGGTGCGGGAGGCAGCGTTTGGCTTATAAATCGATAAATATAATAGACTAGGGGCGGAAAACTGGCACCACTAGCTCTCACGAGTGTTATTTTCTCATGTTGACGGTGCAGAAGCCTTGGCAAACTGCGTACCACCAGGCTCATGAAACTGCCCATGGAAATACTAACACAACAACCTCCACGGAAGCCTTATCAAATGTGTGTGTGTGCTTCTAAGCCCCGAAGTGTTTGAGAATATTGTTCTTAATTAACATTGCGAGAAAAATAAGTATGCAATCTCCATGTAAAGTTTATCGCACGGTAGAAAAAACAAATAGATCTCAGGATAGTGGAAAAGAAAATCCCTCTCAGCAGAACAGGAGAGAAAGAAACTACAAAATTAGATTAAGCGGAAATGAGCGTAACAAGAAAGCGTTCTCGTTTGTTTTATTTTGTTTCCATGTAATTGTTTTATTTTTGTTCCTAGTGTAGTATTTTTTTGTGGAGTGTTCCTCTGTGTTTTGTTGTTTTGTGAGTTTTCATATGTTTTTGTCGTTTTTTGCTGTTGTTGATGTTAATGTTGTTGTAGCAGTAGATGTTTTAGCTCCTGTTACATTGTTTATAGGAATGTGTGAATAGATGAATTAAGGTGCACAAGAAATTACTATCAAACAAAGGCGATGAATATTTTACTACGATATATGAGCGACGGTAGTACGGAGTCTTATTTAAATAACAAGATCAAATGCAAGAAAAGAGGAAAAATGCGACGCTGAC
>NW_026111380.1:0-8927 GCF_024679095.1 Eriocheir sinensis | reverse complement strand
GGAGTACTCTTTCCGAGGTTTGTCCACTTAAGGATGGTGTACCACAGGGAAGTATTCTCAGTGTTACGCTATTTGCTGTGGCTATTAATGGAGTCGTTGGTGTCCTGCCTGATGCAGTTCATAGCTCCATATATGTAGACGATTTATCCATTTCGTTTTCTGCGGCAAGGATGTCGTTGATTGAACGAAAACTGCAATTGACTATTAATAGAGTCGCCAATTGGGCAAATACGCTCGGCTTTCAATTTTCGTCCTCAAAGACAGTAGCTATGCATTTCTGTCGTCTTCGAGGCGTTCATCCAGACCCTGACTTATATCTTGGTAATAGGCGACTGTCCTGTGTAGAGACGACTCGTTACCTCGGTCTTTTATTTGATAGCCGCCTAACCTGGGTGCCTCATTTACGTTACGTTAAGGCGGCTTGTCAGAAAGCCCTGTCCCTCCTTCGTGCTTTAGCTCATACCTCTTGGGGTGCAGACAGGGACACGCTACTCCTCCTCCACAGAACACTCATCCCTTCCAAGTTGGAATATGGCTGCGAGGTATACTCCTCCGCCAAGGAGGCTCACCTACGCGTGTTGGACTCAGTACATCACGCCGGGGTCCGCTTGGCTACTGGTGCATTCCGGTCTTCACCGATACCTAGCCTCCTCGTGGATGCTGGCGTCCCGCCTATGGATTTGAGACGCCTGTTATCTCTTTTCCGTTGCTGGTTCCGCGTCCAACGCCTTCCAGAATCAGTTCCTTGTATGTCAATTTTGCGGGATTCCCGTTCGCCTGCATATGATGAGCGACCTAGTCTCCCTAAACCTTTTGGGTTTCGGGTAGCGTCTGCCATGACACCGTGGTCTTTCCCTCCCATTCCTATCTACCCTTATCGAGTACCTAGGGTTGGATACTGGCAGTTGCCCGGTGTATCCGTGTGTTCTCACATTGTAGATAGTAAGAGCGATTTACCGCCATATGCGTCCCGAGCCTTATTTTTAGAGCATTTCACTGAACACTCGGACTCGATCCCTGTCTTTACTGATGGCTCTAAATTGGATGCTGGAGTTGGCTTTGGTGTTGTGTTCCCCTCCTTCTGTCGGGGAGGTAGTCTTTCTTCTGTTGCTTCTGTATTTACTGCAGAGCTGTCTGCAATAGTCCTCTCTTTACAGATTATTTTTACCCTTCCTCTGGACTCTTTTATGAATTTTAATGATTCTTGTAGCGCTCTTTCTGCGCTGGGCTCCTTTACTCCCTCTGTCAATCCCCTAGTTTTATCTGCTCTCGAGTGGCTGTATTGCTCAGCAACAGGGGATATCGCGTTGGGTTTTATTGGGTTCCAGGACACGTTGGCGTACACGGGAACGAACGAGCTGATGGACTTGCAAAGGAGGCAGCAGCTAGAGCTGCCCCTCCTAGTGCTGTCCCATGTACAGATATGTTTCCAGAGATTCGCAAGGCAATTCTTGCCAGTTGGCAGGAGAGGTGGAATGCTCGGGGTGCGACTTCCAAAATGGGAGAGATTACCAAGACTGTGTCTCGTCCTTGGTCATACGAAAGTGTCCATGACCTTCGCTCGCAGACATCCTTGACACGTCTTCGGACGGGTCATACGCGTCTAACACATGGTTACCTCATGTCCTGGGGAGTGCAGCCTTATTGTGATGACTGCTTGGTTCCCCTGACCGTGCGGCACTTGCTGTTTGGGGGACCTGCGAGTGCGATACCTGTCGCAGTGTCGGGGAGAAGACGGATCATTCCGTCTCTCGCTGATGCTGGGAGGGAGATGCCTTTCCCCGGGACATGAGGCACTTCTCTTTATGGAGAAGGCTGGCCTTCTCCATGAGTTATGACCGTTTTCTGTGTGATTTGTTTCGTCTCGTTTTGTTTGGCTTTGCTCTTAGTTTACTTTTTTAGATTCCTTTTTTAGCCCTTTTAGTTTAGTTTTTTTTTCTTCTTTTCTTTAGTTTTTAACTCATGGAATGCGGCGCCATGTGACCCTGGCTGTTGCGGCGCCTAATTTAAATCAATCAATCAATCAATTCACAGCCCTTACACTACCGGACCACCGCACTAACATCCTGCCTCTGCAAACTCTTTGAAAAGATTATAAACTTCCGCTTAATACACTATCTAGAGAGCAATGGCCACCTGTCTCCTCACCAGTCAGGGTTTCGGAGGATGAGATCTACAGTAGACGCCCTAATACGTCTCGAGTCAGCTATTTATTTATTTTTTTTTTTTTTTTTTACAGCAAAGGAGACAGCTCAAGGGCACAAAAAAGTAAACATTAATAAAAAAAAAAAGCCCGCTACTCGCCGCTCCTAAAAAGAATCCAAAGAGGTGGCCGAAAGATAAGTCAGTTTCGGGAGGAGAGGTGTCCTGATACCCTCCTCTTGAAAGAGTTCAAGTCGTAGGCAGGAGGAAATACAGATGAAGGAAGATTGTTCCAGAGTTTACCAGCGTGAGGGATGAAAGAGTGAAGATGCTGGTTAACTCTTGCATAAGGGGTTTGGACAGTATAGGGATGAGCATGAGTAGAAAGTCGAGTGCAGCGGGGCCGCGGGAGGGGGGGAGGCATGCAGTTAGCAAGTTCAGAAGAGCAGTCAGCGTGGAAATATCGATAGAAGATAGAAAGTTGGTGAAGGTGAGTAGGGAAAATCAAGGGTCAAATCAGAAGTTTATTCCTGACTAGTTTCGCTTGGTACAGCTTCTTCAGAGGAATGAATACACCAGTGAAAGCATGCTATATTTATACACTAAGACAAATCCCTAACTGGTAACTGCCTAGGCTTCCTCCTCGGTGGTCAGGTCGGGTCATGTGGACCTCGCTTGGGTGAGTGAGGTCTAGGGTGTGGTGGTAGCCGTTGGTGGTCCACCCCTTTAAAGGCTGGTTTACACGGACGACAGTTTTGCCACGATATGCCACGACAAACTGTCGTGCAACCTCGTGTCCGTGTAAATACAACTGTCGTGGCAGCCCGTGGACTCCTCGTGACTTTGTTGTGCCACCCCGCGGCCTTGTCGCGACAACCCGAAAAATTTTGAACATGCTCAATATTTGGTCACGACAGTGCCACGAGAAAAATATTAAATCTGTCGTGCCCATTCTGTCGTGCCACCTCGTAGCCCCTTCACGACAAGGGCACGACACCTCGTGGCGCCCCGTGGCCCGTCGTGGCAGAAGATGAACTGTCGTGGCAGCCACGACGTCGTGCCCTGTCGTCCGTAGAAATCCAAGGGGTGCCGAGGAGGGCACGACAGGCAAAATGGCCTGCAGCGACAGTGGCACGGGCTTGACGCGACAGAAAAATTTTATTGAATTTTATTGCCACGAGGTGTCACGAGCGGCGCGCGACGAGATGTGGAGGGCACGACAGTCAGAGGCGGAATGAGTTGTGGGCGGCGTAGGCGGGGAAAAATACTCGACGCTGATTGGCTGAGACGCTGTAGCACCTTGATCCGCGACCCCCCTATAAAAGCAAGGCAGGTACAGCCTGCTGGCCCGCCGTTCACAACACATCATCAAGATGGTCAACCCCAAGCAACCCCAGCCCACCAAGATCGTCCAGGACGACTCACCTGACGAGCCTGACCCTGAACGTAGCCAGACACCGGAAATTATGTCGCAGGAGATAGAAGAGATCCAAAGCCAGGATCTCTTCACCGATACACCACCTGCGCCGCCGGCCAAGAAAGAGATCCGCATCGAAGAAGGACATCCCGGAGTACTCCTTCACCCCTGCCCAAGTGTTGGAAGTGGCTGACTTTGTGGCTACAAACCCCGAGCTGTACGACAAGACCCACGCCCGGTGGATGGACCCGAACCACAAGACTAACCTGTGGAAGGAGATTGCGGCGAAGTTCGAGGGGGCTACGCACCAGCAGGTCAAGAAACTATTTGACAATCGTCGGACGGAGTACGGCAGGATTGAGAAGAAGGAGAACAAGAGTGGTGCTCCTCGACGCAAGCGGACCAAGAGGGAGGAGACCATCATGGAGACGTGGGGCTTCCTCAAGGGGCACATTGCCCACGAGCAGACGACCCCTTCGGACACCTTCTCCCAAGCCACTGCAGCGTCTCCCGATCTTCTCAGTGATGCTGACTCTGACCTGTCAGCTCACTCCATCGCCCGCCGTCGAGCCCTTCATTCTGCCACTCCTACAACACCTGTTCGGGGCCAAATTCAACGCCTGGTAGACCACGCAGCTCAGCAACTGGAGAAGCAGATGACACCGCGAGAGAGGGAGGTCGACGCATTTCTCAACATGCTCCGGTACAAGCTGGCCCACCTCGAGGATGACGACTGCGAGGAGCTGCAGGCCAACATGATGGTGTACGCCAACGAGTGCAGCAAGCGGCGTCCTCTTCAGCATCGCCAGGCCATGCACAGGAGAATGCGAAGGGCGATGGATTCATCTGTTTCCCACATGCACGAGCCTCAAGCACCACCTCCAAGTTCTAGCCAGCCTTCTACTCTCTGGCGTGAAACGAACAAACTTCCGGTAGCCCCTTCGATCTTCTCTGTGTAGTTCGTGTAGGAGGTGTTCGTACTGACCGAACAGAGGGCGTCGAAGAAGCCAGCTACGACACCACAGGGCACGTCTTCTTCTTCTCATTCTAGGTGGGGTTCCTCCATGTTGGGGGGGTGCTTGAACAATTCTTCTGGGCCCTCGCCTACGCTGGGGGTTCAGGTAGAGGTAGCAAGCCGCCAGCAAACATGCTAGGGCCAAAAAACCTTCAGGATTGTTAATGTCGAGGGCGAGAGCTCTGTCCATGTTGCAGGCCGTCTGGATGGAAAGTGAAAATTTGAATTCGTCTTGTCACTTATATATAGCCCTGCGGCGGTTGGCGCTTCCGGTGTCACGAGTATGCACGAAAGAGTGCCCAATGGGCTACGACAGTCGCCCAGGCCCGGCACAGTTTGCGGGGGAGGGCGCCCCCAACATGCAGAAGACGTCGCCCCTATATAAAAACATTGGGGCACGACAAAAAATGGCTGTCGTGGCACCTACATAGCTTGTCGTGGCAGCCTCGTGCCACCTGAAACGCCCCTCGTGCCCCTTGTCGTGGCCCGTTTTCGTGTGTGTAAAAGCAATTGTCGCGACCTGCACGGGGCGTGCACGACAAGGGCACGATAGATGCGCGACAACTTTTCTCGTGGCCTTCTCGTGCCCAGCTTGTGTCACGACATTTGTCGTGGCATGTCGTGGCAAAACTGTCGTCCGTGTAAACCAGCCTTAATCGCCTGCCTTGCCGTGACTGCCGCTGTGATCCTTGCCCATTTTATATCACATGTTCTCTGGTTAATATTTTCATTCACTGATATATGTAGCGCTTCCAGTACCTTCCTCCGTAGTTTGCTTAGTCCTTTCTCCAAAATCACCGCCCCTTCCCAATTAGGTAAATGCCCCCTCTCGTCAATATGGTTCACTAGTGCGCTCGTGTGACGGTGGTGACGTACGTCTGCTTTATGTTCTCCTATCCTTTTACCCAGGCCTCTGTATGTCTCGCCATAGTATGCACTGTCGCAACCATTACAAGGTATTCTGTACACAACACTATCTTCATTATCACGGTCATCCCTCTTAGATGTCACTAATTCACCGATCTTTTTCCCACTGTCACACACCACCACAGTGCCTGTTGAACGTAGCGCGGTGGTGAGAGCCCGTGCTAGTTTCGAATCGGGGACCAATACGTAACCGTTTCCTCTCGACTTTTTCTGTCTCTCCCCTCTGCATAATGTTCCGTGCTTTCCTTAATGACAGCGCAAGCATACCTTTAGGATAACCTAGTTTGCCAAATGTCCGGTTGATATAATCTATTTCTTCATCTATGTGGTCCTGACTGCAGATACGTAGTGCACGAAGGTAGAAACCAATTAGTAGTAACAAATGTACGGAAGTGGGGGTAATTTGGAAGTGGGGGGGACTGGAAGTGGGGGTTGGGGGGGTCAGCGGTCAGCGGGGGGGTTACGGGAGTGGGGGTACTTTGCGGGGGGGGTACGGAAGAGGGGGTCTTGAGACCCCCTAACCTCCCCCTAACCCCCTCCCCCCACACCCATCTCTTTACTTTTCACCCCCCCCTCACCACCTCTCGTACTTGCGTACGTTAGCGAGAAGGTGACGGGAGGAGGGGTGCCAGCAGGAGGAGGGGGGGGGTGACAGGAGAAGGATACTTGAAGGGTTAAGATAAGATCTTTCTTTGACCCTCGAATGACCACCAGATTATAATCACGGAAAAGGTTAAGGACATTAGGTTAATGACCAGGCTGAAATATGAATTTACTCTCTAATGCAAGTCCGAAAATAAAATAAAAAATCGCCATTGAACGTAAGACTCGATAAATTATTTAAGTTTTTGCTGGATGTATTGTATCATTATCTTCTTATTTCTCATTTCTCAACTTGTTTCTTCTTATTTCTTTCCTCAACTTATATATATTTTTTTTTACTCCGGTTATTTGGTGCCATCTAACCCTAAACACTGCAGCACCAAGTCTTTTTTTTTTTCTGATCGAATTTACCTTTTTCCGTGAAAAAGGGATCATGTGTGTGTGTGTGTGTGTGTGTGTGTGTGTGTGTGTGTGTGTGTGTGTGTGTGTGTGTGTGTGTTTCATTCCCCTCCGATTCTTGAGAAATCTGCGGCTAGCTCGAAATTTTGTGGGCCATCTTTTTTAGCCGATTATATGCTCCGAAGCGGAATTTAGTGAGGATTCTTATGGTATCTTCAAATTCCTCATACGTCTATTAGTTCCCGAGTTACACCGAGAAAACTGAATTTTTTCTCTCGTCAGAGTAGCATAACAAATAAAAAACACTCATTAATTAATGTCTTATATCTCATTTCTTAACTTATTTCTTCTTATTTCTTTTCTCAACTTGCATTTCTTTATATTTTCTGCCTGCTCTTCGGTGTCATATGACCTTAGACGTTGCGGCATCGAGTTTACCTTTTTCCGTGAAAAAGGGATCATGTGTGTGTGTGTGTGTGTGTGTGTGTGTGTGTGTTCCATTCCCCTCCGATTCTTGAGAAATCTGCGGCTAGCTCGAAATTTTGTGGGCCATCTTTTTTAGCCGATTATATGCTCCGAAGCGGAATTTAGTGAGGATTCTTATGGTATCTTCAAATTCCTCATACGTCTATTAGTTCCCGAGTT
This sequence comes from Eriocheir sinensis, assembly GCF_024679095.1. Taxonomy (NCBI): domain Eukaryota; kingdom Metazoa; phylum Arthropoda; class Malacostraca; order Decapoda; family Varunidae; genus Eriocheir; species Eriocheir sinensis. The sequence goes on along the minus strand of NW_026111380.1, from coordinate 1,779 downwards.
ACACCGAGAAAACTGAATTTTTTTCTCTCGTCAGAGTAGCATAACAAATAAAAAACACTCATTAATTAATGTCTTATATCTCATTTCTTAACTTATTTCTTCTTATTTCTTTTCTCAACTTGCATTTCTTTATATTTTCTGCCTGCTCTTCGGTGTCATATGTCCTTAGACGTTGCCGCATCGAGTTTACCTTTTTCCGTGAAAAGGGATCATGTGTGTGTGTGTGTGTGTGTGTTCCATTCTCCGATTCTTGAGAAATCTGCGGCTAGCTCGAAATTTTGTGGGCCATCTTTTTAGCCGATTATATGCTCGAAGCCGAATTTAGTGAGGATTCTTATGTTATCTTCAAATTCCTCATACGTCTATTAGTTCCCGAGTTACACCGAGAAAACTGAATTTTTTTCTCTCGTCAGAGTAGCATAACAAATAAAAATCACTCATTAATTAATGTCTTATATTTCATTTCTTAACTTATTTCTTCTTATTTCTTTTCTCAACTTGCATTTCTTTATATTTTCTGCCTGCTCTTCGGTGTCATATGACCTTAGACGTTGCCGCATCGAGTTTACCTTTTTCCGTGAAAAAGGGATCATGTGTGTGTGTGTGTGCGTGTGTGTGTGTGTGTTCCATTCCTCCGATTCTTGAGAAATCTGCGGCTAGCTCGAAATTTTGTGGGCCATCATTTTTAGCCGATTATATGCTCCGAAGCGGAATTTAGTGAGGATTCTTATGGTATCTTCAAATTCCTCATACGTCTATTAGTTCCGGAGTTACACCGAGAAAACTGAATTTTTTTTCTCTCGTCAGAGTAGCATAACAAATAAAAATCACTCATTAATTAATGTCTTATATTTCATTTCTTAACTTATTTCTTCTTATCTCTTTTCTGAACTTGCATTTCTTTATATTTTCTGCCTGCTCTTCGGTGTCATATGACCTTAGACGTTGCCGCATCGAGTTTACTTTTTTCCGTGAAAAAGGGATCGTGTGTGTGTGTGTGTGTGTGTGTGTGTGTGTGTGTGTGTGTTCCATTCCCCTCTGATTCTTGAGAAATCTGCTGCTTGCTCAAAATTTTGTGGGCCAACTTTCTTAGCCGAATATATGTTCCGAAGCGGAGTTTAGTGAGGATTCTTATGGTATCTTCAAATTCCTCATACGTCTATTAGTTCCCGAGTTACACAGAGAAAACTGAATGTTATTCTCTCGTCAGAGTATCCTAACAAATAAAAATCACTCAGAGCTCCTCATCTACGTTCCTTAGAAAGATTGCCATATGTTACTATTAAGAAACTTATCCCAACAACTGCAAATTTGACGCACTTTCATCGAAAACTTAATTTTAATAATTTTTATTTACTTTTATGGCGCGTTTCGCGTCATCGTCCGCCAGAACCTTTTACCCTTGATGACATGAAATGCGTCATCGTGCGCGAGAGGGTTAAATAAGTCAGATTTATCTCAAATTCACTGTCTGGGCAGACAAATATTCGGAAAAGAGAAGGCAAACCAGTTTGTAGATATATATAAATATGCCGTATATTCACGTCCTTATGGATATCTTCTTGTCGATTAAGGTATAAATACTCCTGAATCCCTACAGTTTCGCTCAATCATTGTTGGAGAGCCTCCCAGATGAACGCGTATTCCAATGGTGAACTCCAGGCAAAAGGAACTCTTACACGTTCTATACTCCCAACATAACGAACCCTATGGTTTAAGCTCTCAGCTACTTCTGATCTTACTCTCTTAAGCCTTTGCAGTTACTTTCTTAAACCATCG
>NW_026111379.1:0-9089 GCF_024679095.1 Eriocheir sinensis | reverse complement strand
GTTTCTTGGCGGACAAACTCAGGAGAGTCACCAGAAAAGACCTCGGTAGATGATGCAAGTTTTGCTCGCTGGAGACCACAAGAGCATTCACCCGTGCCTCATATCGTGGGTGAGGAGAGCAGCCTGGACCATCTCCCAAGAGGTATGTTTAACAGTGAGTCATGCACACAGGCAGGAAGCAGCACTACAGTCACCAGGAGACATTTTACATAAAACTGGCTACAAAATACTGCTGGTGGCCAGAATGGAGATCAGGCTTCAGCAGGATCCCATCAAGGTGCTCTCTTTACTTCTTTGTGTGATTTTGAAAACACTTCAGCAGCCGAGGGGAACGCTCAAGAGAAAGTGTCATTTCTATGCAAACCTTCCTGCAGGGGTGAGCTGAAAGGTGAAAATTGTAGTTACCACGACTCCTTGGAGAAGAGAGACACCATTAGTAGTTTGTCTGGTGAGAAAGCTTCACCAGTCATGCTGCTTGTACACGGGAGAAGACTTCAGTGTTGTCCTCCAGGCCTCTTTGCAATGGGTACTCTGGATCATGCAGCAGACCCAAGTGTCTTGCATGTGTGTGTGTGTGTGTGTGTGTGTGTGTGTGTGTGTGTGTGTGTGTGTGTAATTCACCTCTTGGTCTGCTGCGGGTCTCTCTCGAGATAACCAGCCGTTCCCCTACGGAAGAGCACAGAGCTCGTAGTACCAATCATTGGGTAGGACTGAGACCACTCACACACAACACACCGCGACAACGAGGTCACAACTCCTTGCCTGACGTCGCGTACCTACTCACTGCTAGGTGAACAGGGGCTACACGTGAAAGTGAAAGAAGATAAATCCAACTTATCTTCACCCGGCCGGGGAATTGATCCCCGGTTCTTCTGGTTGTGAGCCAGACGCTCTACCCCTGAGCTACCGTGTGTGTGTGTGTGTGTGTGTGTGTGTGTGTGTGTGTGTGTGTGTGTGTGTGTGTGTGTGTGTGTGTGTGTGTGTGTGTGTCTGGCTGGTGACCGAGTACAATGCTTTACATCTTTCAGGGAAGGACACATGATCTCCCTTCCATCACACTTGCACATTCTACCTGATTCTTCTCTTTCCTCCTCATGGCCTTCAACGTTTCCCAATAGAAAGTCTTCACAAGAAGCAAAGGTTCTAAAAATCACAGTAAATTATTAGAAATAACTTTTATTTTTACTTACAGAGCCAGATGTCCTTTTATGTACCTGAGAAGAGATGAATTATTATCATTATTTTTTTACAGCAAAGGAGACAATCAATTAAAAAAAAGGCCACTACTCACTGCTCTTGAATAGAGGTCAAAGGAGTGGCCAAAAAGAGAGGTCAGTCTCGGGAGGAGAGGTGTCCAGATACCATCCTCTTGAAAGAGTTCAAGTCGTAAGCAGGAGGAAATACAGATGAATGAAGATTGTTCCAGAGTTTACCAGCGTGAGGATGAAAGGTGAAGATGCTGGTTAACTCTTGCATAAGTGGTATAGTATAGGGGTATAGGGGTGAGCTTGATTAGAAAGTCGTGTGAGGCGAGGCCGCGGGAGGGGGGGGGGGGAGGCATGCAGTTAGCATGTTCAGAAGAGCAATCAGCGTGAAAATATCGATAGAAGATAGAAAGCGAGGCAATTTATTCACATGTGGCCATAGTAGTAGAAGAAGCAGTTGAAGTGGCAGTAGTAGTAGCAGCAGTAGTTGTAGTAGTAGTAGTAGTAGTAGTAGTAGTAGTAGTAGTAGTAGTAGTAGCAGCAGCAGCAGCGGAAATAGCAGTAATGATTTAAGTAGGGGTACAGTGAAAGCATTTTAGCGAGTCCGTTGAGGCGTTGGCTTCCTTGGGTCCTGTCCTCCCCTCCGCTCTGCCACACAGTCCCAGCACCTGTCCCTTCCTCTCGTGTGCTAGCTACCGGCAACACATGAGAGGAAGATATAGGTGTTGGGACTGTGTGGCAGAGCAGAGGGGAGGAAAGGACCCTTGATGAACCAACGCCCCAATGGACTCGCTAAAATGGTTTCACTTAATAGTAAGACAAGTTGATACTGCATGCATGTGGGTTGCATATGCTTAGTGGTCTGAAAATTCTCTCTCTCTCTCTCTCTCTCTCTCTCTCTCTCTCTCTCTCTCTCTCTCTCACCTCACCTCACCTCACCTCACCACAGCTCACAGGATGTCCCCCACAGTATGTTTACAAACCCCACAGACACATGCCCCCCAGATAAATAAGATCCCCTCCCCTTTACTCTCTGAAGTGACACCACCCTTGGCATATGCTCCCTATTAGTAGTGTGTGCGTGTGTGATTACCTGTTTGTAGTACGCATGATTTGAGTTAAGCTTGTATTGTCGTGTCTTCATATCTGTTTTTGTCCAATTTTGCTTTGAATTCAGTGTGTGTGTGTGTGTGTGTGTGTGTGTGTGTGTGTGTGTGTGTGTGTGAAAAGCAGAGGGAGAGAGCACACCCTCTCCCTCCCAGGCTTTGATCTGGAGAACAATAAAATGTATCAAGAAACATGTTAATAAATGAAATTTAAAAAAAATAACTGAGTCTTCTCCCTGAGAGAGAGAGAGAGAGAGAGAGAGAGAGAGAGAGAGAGAGAGAGAGAGAGAGAGAGAGAGAGAGAGAGAGAGAGAGAGAGAGAGAGAGAGAGAGAGAGAGAGAGAGAGAGAAATCTAAGTTTCCTTCAACATCAAAAACATAAAGGAGGAGGAGGAAGAGGAGGAGGAGAATGGAAGGAAACAGAGATGGGAAACATGAAAATGAAGGAATAGTAGAAGGAGGAGAAGAATAGAAGGCAACAGAATTGGGAAACATGAAAACGAAGGAATAGGAGGAGGAGGAGGAGGAGGAATGGAGAGGTAAAGTAGGAAGGAAACAGAGCAGAACAGGAGGTGCAGGGAAGCCAGACGCAGGGGAATGATGGAAGAATATTTGGCAGGACAGGGAACACAGGAAGAGGAAAATTAGAAGAGCAAGTAGAAAAACATAAAATAAACAAAAAGGAGAGTAAAGAGAGGGAAATAGGAGAAAGAGGAGGAGGACCAGAAGGAAATGGGAAATGAACAGTAAGAAGGTAAAGAGAGGGTTATGGGAGGAAGAAGAAGAGAGAATAAGATAAATATTAGGAAGAAGAAAATTAAGGAAAAATGGTATAAAAGGGAGAGGAAATGATATAACAAAGAGGAGACATGAGGGAAGGATATCAGAAAGGAGGAAAAACATGAACAGAACAAACTATAAATTAGGAGGAAGAGCAGAAAGGTGGAGTTTGGAATGGTAGGAATCATGCACACCACTACTACTGTTACTACTACTACTACTACTGCTAATGCTACAAATACTACTGCTACAAATAATACTACTACTACTACAAATACTACTACTACTACTTTAATGACGAGATTTTCTATTCTCTTTTTTCTATTACTCTCTCAGTCCCACACGTCCTCTGCGTGTATGGAAACACACGAGAAATTAATCACAACAAGGTGAGGGTATTCGCCGGCTGCCTGGGATTGAACCCGCGACCAGCGTGACGGGAGAGCCACTCCTTACCGAGTCGGCCAAAGAGGTACCCCACTGGCTAAGTGGGTTTTGGGAGCCTCGTTCAACAGGCATAGTCGCCGCACTACCACGGCTACTGTTACTATAATTCTTGGTCCTGGGCAGAGTAAGTCTTGGGTCATCCTGCCTCTGCTGCTGCTGATAGTCTTGATTCCTGAGCTTCTGCCACTGTTACTGTCTCCTGCTGGCTGGCCACCTCACCTGTTAATGGAAAGAGGTGTGTAATGAGCGTGTGTGTGTGTATTTACCTAGTTGTATTTACCTAGTTGAAGCTTTACAGGGCCTGGGCCTACGCTTGTGTGGTCCCGTCTCCGTATCTGTATTTGTCCAACTTTTCCTTAAAGCTTTGCACACTCTTCGCCGGTACTACATCCTCACTTAGGATGTCCCAAACCTGTATATTTCTTTCCGGGAAGCTATATTTCTTTGTCTCTCAAGCATCCTCCTTTCCTCAATTTTTTACTGTGTCCTCTTGTGTTCCTGGTGTTTATTCCTTCATTTGGTAGTAACCAATTATCTATTTCCATTTTGCTCAATAATTTATAAATTTGTATTAGGTCTCCCCTTTCTTTTCTTTGTTCCAGTGTTGGTAGGTCCATTTCATTTAATCTTTCTTTATATGTCAATCCCTCCAGTTCTGGAACCATTTTTGTTGCCATTCTTTGTATTCTTTCTAGTTTTTTTTATGTTTCTTCTTATGGGGAGACCACACCGCCTCCACATATTCCAATTTTGGCCTAATCATAGTGGTTAACTTTTTCATCATATCCTTATCCATGTAGTGGAATGGTAATCCTTTATTTCTCACCATTTTATACGTATCACCGAATATCCTATTAACATGACTCTCAGGCTGTTGATTATCTTGTATTGTCATCATCATTTCATCGACGCCTGCTCCTAGGAGCTCCCTCCAGGGATTGGCCACGGCAGAAGAGCTTCCATCTTTCTCTATCCAGACACTCCCTCCGTGCCTGCTCAAAGTTTCTCAAAGATCTTTCCCCCTTCTCCCTAACGTACTCTTGCACCCTATCCCTTCATTTCACTGGAGGTCGCCCTCTAGCATTCCCTCCCTCTATCTCACTCACATACACCCTTTTGGTCATCTTACTCTCCTCCATTCGCTCCATGTGGCCAAACCACTTTAAAGTCTGTCGCTTCACTTCTTCCACCACTCCACACTTCCTCCCTTCACCCCTGTGACACATTCCAAAATGCTCGTACACACTTTCATTACTCATTCCATCCATTCTACTCACACCACAAGCACTCCTCAAATAACTCATTTCCACTGCCTGCACTCTAGACCTCTGACTTTCATTCCAGGCCCACGCTTCACTTGCAATGTGAGGGTTGGCACTATTATTGTATTTCTCAAATCCCTCTTTACCTCCATGCTCACACTTCTGCCATTCATGATTCGTCCCAAAGACCCCACCACCCTTCTTCTTTGCAATACCCTTTCTCTTATCTCTCCCTCCGTACCACCATGCCTACACATAACTGATCCAAGGTACTTAAACTCATTGACCCCCTCCATTTCTTCACCATTCTCGTCTCGTCTCTGTCTCTGTCTCTCTCTCTCTCTCTCTCTCTCCCCACATGGGACGTAATTGCTATAACCGAAACATTTATCGACACCACAAATATTGATTTAAGTTCCGATTACAACATAGATGGCTACAGACTCTTTAACAAAGATCGTGTAAACCGTAGAGGTGGTGGTGTCGCCCTTTTCGTCAAAAGCTATTTGCAACCCACTGACAAAACACCAAGAAACAGTAACGTTGAACATTTGTGCGTGCGAGTAAACATAGCAAAAGTCAATTTAAATATATCTATCACCTACAGGCCTCCGGGGCAATCGCTCGATGCCCATCTTGAAATGTACAGCGTCATAAGGCTCACTGCTCACTGATATTAGGAGACTTTAACCTCCCCCATATCGACTGGGCGACACTGTCGGGTACAGAAGGTGAGTCACATAGAATGATCGAATTTTTAGAAGAAAATTATCTGAGCCAAATGGTTTCTGAACCTACTCGACAAAATAACATACTTGACCTTGTTATAACGACCCAAGATAACCTAGTCAGTAATGTCACGGTAGGAGAACACCTCGGTTCCTGCGATCATAAATTAGTGCTCGTTGACATTAGAGCTCAAACATCGGTGACTGAAAATAAAGTAAAGATGCCCAATTTCAAAAGAGCTAACTTCGTAGAAATCCGACGAAAACTAATAGAAATGCAACTATCAGATGACGGTAATGTAGAGGACGCCTGGCTAAGCTTTAAAAATCACTTACTCTCTCAGCAGGACACATTTGTCCCCTTGTGCGAGAAGCGAATTAACACTAATAAAATCCCACCTTGGTTTAATAGCGAAATTAAACAGTCAGTCAAGGAGATCAAATTGTTTTACAGATTAAAGAAAGAACAAAGCATGCCTGAAGACATTAGACTCTATAATGATGCCAGGCGACGAGTAAGCAGATTAGTACGTCAGGCAAAGCGTAGATATGAAGAAACTATTGCAGCCAACTGTAAAAATAATCCGAAATCCTTCTTCAGTTACATAAACAACAGAAAGGCGATCAGAAGTGGAATTGGACCCTTAAAAACAGCGACGGTGCACTAGTGACTGACAGCCAACACGTTGCAAACCTATTAAACAATTCCTTTTCCTTTTTTTTTTTTTTTTTACGTCGCTTTGCCTATTTACATGGTAAAACTTGTTCTCTAATGGATCCATGGTTGGTTGGTCCAAGGCTTCTTTCCGCTGGGTCCTGATGGTCCGGCCCAGCCCGTTCTGGCGCAGGCGAGTGTTTATGTAAATGGCGCCATCTTGCATTGGCTCCTGCTGCCCTCCCGGAGCTCATCTTTGATCCTAGAATCCTAGAATCGGGTTGATAGGTGGTCTTCTGGACCCAGCATGTGGGTAGTGATTTTAAGCCACTCGGCGGCGGCGGCTGAAAAATCTCACGGTGGCACCGATCGGGGATTGAACTCGCATCACCTCTGGACGCTTGAGACAATCCGTCGCTATCCTTCCAGCCACCTTACTCCCTAGTTTTAAAAATACTTACAGACTATCCACTACCACCAACACCAGTACTAATGTATACCCAGACGCATGCGTTGCTAACTTTTAGTAAAACCAATGAAGTCCTTAAAGCCTCAATCATAAAACAAATAAAGTCCTAGACCTGACAAAGTATATCAACTCTGCTCAAAAACAAAAGCGAAATACTCTCCTCCTCACAACCGTATTCAATATGTCCTTGCGACAAACGTCGTCCCTTCGGATTGAAGAGCTAACGTAATACCGATTTTTTTAAGAAAGGAACAAAAAGTACCAGGTAATTACAGGCCCATTAGTCTAACTTCGGTTGTAGGTAAGCTCTTTGAGAGCATAATTAGAAGCAAAATTGTGAGTTACCTTGAGAACCACTCATTAATTGGGGACTCACAACATGGCTTCCGTAATAAAAGATCCTGCCTATCAAGCCTATTAACCTTTTATAACGACCTCTCACTGTTGTTTGCTTGTGTAACAAATCACTGGACAGCTAGTCTATCTTGATTTCAAGCGTTTGACAAAGTCCCATCATAAATTACTTTAAAATTAAAGAAAATAGGTGATGACGGTCAAGTAAACCAATGGATCGCAAATTGGTTGAGCAACAGACAACAAAAGTAGTGATTGACGGATTTAACTCAGTGGAGGCGCCGGTCATTAGTGGCGTCCCTCAGGGCTCGGTTCTTGGCCAGAGTGCTCTTCATTATTTACATCAACGACGTGGATGTTGGACTCAATAATCGCATTAATCAAGTTGCAGACGACTCAAAGATTATTGCTCGCTTCTCACTGACAAGGGCAGGCAAAACCTCAAAGTTTGCACAAAATTTCAACTTGGTCAGATAGATGGAGATGCCCTTTAACGTAGACAAGTGCCAGGTCCTTCAAGTTGGAACGAGAATAAAGTTCGATTACGAAATGCACAACGTTAAACTCAAAAGTTCAATGCGCCAAGGACTTGGGAAATTCAAAATCGCGATCAAATCTCAATTACTCACAGCACTGGATCGATGCAGCAAATAAAGGAACATAAAATGTTGGGCTTCATTAAAGAAACTTTTATTCATGAACAGATGTAGCCACTTCCGCTCTACTATAGTTTAGTCAGACCACACTTGGAATATGCGGTACGGTTTTGGTCTCCCCACCATGCAAAGGACATTGCTAAATTAGAAGGTGTTCAGCGTCGGACAACGAAAATGATCCCTTCCTTGCGCAACAAATCCTACGAGGAAAGGCTTTCCACCCTTAACATGTTCTCTCTTGAGAAACGTTGCTTCCGAGGAAAACTGATCAGATGTTTAAAATACTTAATGGACATGAATGTAGACAGATCAACATTGTTTGCAGTCGATGACACTTTGCGCACGAGGAATAATGGCGTAAAACTCAGATGTGAACAGTAAATTCAGACTGCACCAAATTTTTCTTCACCAACATTGTAGTGTGAGAATGGAATAAGCTCCCACCATCAGCGGTCCAGTGTAACACGATTGACTCCTTCAAAAAAAAGCTCGACCGTCACTTCCTTCAACTCAATATCAACTAGAGTTGAAATGCAACGTTTTGGAGCCATCTGATTAGTGTAAAATCACTTAGGTTTAAGGACAGACCACCTAGTCTGGACCATGGGGTCTGTGTGGTCTGATTTTCTATGTAAATTTATGCAAATTTATGTAAATTCTCTCTCTCTCTCTCTCTCTCTCTCTCTCTCTCTCTCTCTCTCTCTCTCTCTCTCTCTCTCTCTCTCTCTCTCTCTCTCTCTCTCTCTCTCTCTCTCTCTCTCTCTCTCTCTCTCTCTCTCTCTCTCTCTCTCTCTCTCTTTAATATTTCTCCATCTCCCATTCTATATGGCCATTTTGATCTTCCTTCACTCTTTCCCATTTCCATTACATGACTTTTCTTCACATTGAATTCCATCTCCCATTTAATACTCCATTTCCATATCTTGTCCAGGTCATCTTGCAAAATTTCACAGTCTTTACTGTTTCTAATATGTCTTAGTTTTGCATCGTCTGCAAACAGGCTCATATAACTGTTTACTCCCTCCGGTATATCATTTACATATACTACTAGGAAGAGTACAGGTGTGTGTGTGTGTGTGTGTGTGTTTTCTCTCCTGTCTTGGCCCCTTGACTACGTATTTCCTACAAGAAGACCTCGCCAAGCTACAGGAGTGGAACAAAAAGTGTCTGCTACAATTCAATTAAGAAAAATATAGTCCTCCACCTTGGGAGGGCATATCCACCATGCCAATACCACATGGGAAACACTCCACTATCCACCACAGAGGCAGAGAAAGACCTGTGACTATATTTTACCAGGCTACCAGTGAAAGCTAAATCCATGCCAATTGCAGCGGGCAGGTGACAGTATAGCAGCGGGCAGGTGACAGTATAAAGTGTTGATCATTCTAGCCTGCCCACCTCTGCTTCTATCTCTCCTCATCCTC
>NW_026111378.1:0-9129 GCF_024679095.1 Eriocheir sinensis | reverse complement strand
CTCTCTCTCTCTCTCTCTCTCTCTTTCTTAAGTTGTCACTGATTGTAGAAAGGAAATAAGTGAGAGGCACAGGGAAAAATTATGGTAAAATAATGTTTCAGTAAGAATTGAAACAAACAAATTGGAGATTACTACTTTTTTTAGTAGCGTGAAATGAGGTGAAGGCGGAACAGTTGGGGAGAAGTGGGCGGGGGTGCGAACCCTCATTAGGCGGAAAACATGGAAGGGAGGAGGAGGGAGGAAGGGAAACATGGAAATGCAGGCAACAGAAAGCCTATTGGCTCATTACGAGGTCGCCCGCTTGGGTGATTTAATCTGCTTGACCACCACTTGGGGCTTGGTGAGCTGATGAAAGCACCTCGATATTGAGGAGCAGATGGAAGCCCCTCGTTATTCAGTTTGCTCCCGACGCAGCGAAATGACGGTCGATTCTATATTTGAAGGAGTTGATGGTATTCGCATTTACTACTTCTGAGGGAAGATTGTTCCAGTGGTCACTGACTCGGTTTGAAAAGAAACTCCTTCCAATGTCAGTATTGCATCGACTCGACTGAATGGGTAAACCGTTATTTCTAGTTCTTGAGTTGGTTTGCAGTTCAAAGAATTTGGAGTAATCGACGTTATTGAACTTTTTCAGATACTTGAAGACTTGAATCATATCCCCTCGCAGGCGTCTTTTCCCCAATGTAAAGAGATTGAGTCGCTTGAGTCGTTCCTCGTACGGGTGAGCCCTTCAGGTTAGAATCATCTTTGTGGCGCGTCGTTGAAACCTTTCCAGTAAAGCAATGTCCTTTCTGTAATTAGACCAGAACTGTACTGCATACTCGAGGTGCGGTCTTACCATGGAATTATACAAGGATAGCATCACGTCTGGTGTTTTACACTCGAAGTTCCTCGCTATGAACCCGAGCATAGTGTTGGCTTTGTTGTATGTTTTTTTTACAGTGATTCGCGTGTTTCAGGTCACTGCTGATAGTGACTCCAAGATCCTTTTCCTCCTGCATCGCCTGCAGAGGTTTTCCATTCATGATGTATGTGTGGTTACTATTTTGGGACCCAATGTGCATGACTTTGCATTTCTCAATATTAAAAGACATTTGCCATTTTTCCGACCATTCGATAATGTGATTGAGGTCTTTCTGAATGATTTCGCAGCCGGTCTTTGTGAGGGCCTTTCCACCCACCTTGGTGTCATCAGCATGGGAGGAAACTGAAAGAAGGAAGGGAAGGAAAGAAGTACAACCGAAGCAAAAAGTGTGTGTGTGTGTGTGTGTGTGTGTGTGTGTGTGTGTGTGTGTGTGTGTGTGTGTGTGTGTGTGTGTGTGAAACGAATATGTAAAAAGAGAGAGAGAGAGAGAGAGAGAGAGAGAGAGAGAGAGAGAGAGAGAGAGAGAGAGAGAGAGAGAGAGAGAGTGTGTGTCACCTATCCTCAGGGGCTGACCTCACACTCTCATCAGAAGAAATTTTGGTGCCGTTAGGACGGGGACGAGGAGGGGCGGGGAAAGCAGGTACGAGGAGAGTGAGGTGGCTATGGACGATGAATTGGTAAAAAAAATGAAAAGATTAGAAAAACAGAGTCAGGTGTCCGAGTGACAACGGCCCCGACTGTACCTTGCCTCTCTTCTTAAGAAGCTCTCTTATATTCCTTTTCAAATCTTCTCTTTCATTTTATATCTCGTATTCGTCCTTTACTCTTTTGCTTTCAACGGTATTTTTTTCACGTTAGTTCCGCATGGACACGTATCACCTTCCTTGCTGCAATTTCCGCCTTTCGTCCTCTCCTCCTCGTCCTCTCCTCCTCCTCCTCCTCCTCCTCCTCCTCCTTTCGGTTTTCGTGGTTCACCGGCTGACACACGCTTTATCTCATTTTTCATCTTTATCTTCTCCCACTCTGCACATCTCTTCAGTCAGTCAGTCGCCTTTCAAGTCTTTTTTAAGCAACTTTCCTCTTTTTATGCCTCTTCAAATCTTGTCTTTCATTTGATTCCTCGTCTTTCGCTCTTTTTTTTTTCTTTTCAATGTAGTCTTTTTCATGTTAAGCCCCGTTCACACTTTACCGACTCTGGGCCACGACAACCCAGAGACTTCTGGATTGGACAAGTCGGCTCCCACGCTCCAAGAATTGGGGGAGATTTTGGGGGTATCTTGGTGTCGGCTACCCTGATCACCGACTGTCTGGGATATTCGGCCAACTATAAATATAGTTGCCAGCACGTCCGTGACATGCTGCCACCTAGTATCAAGACAAGTCTCAACGGTCATTTTTTGAAATGGTGCCATGTCTACGACAACCACGAATCTGCCGACCGATTGGCCGACAGTCGCAGCAGTCTTGACGACAGTCTTGCAGTGTGTCGGATGATCTTCGCGACTATCTTGGCGACAACCTTGCCGACTGTCGCCGAATTCTACCCAAAATTTTAAAAGGACATTTTGGCCGAAGACATCTTAATTAGTAGAAATCTTCATGGGTCCAGGGTATATAGGCCGTGATGGGCCGAGACTCCCCTGTGTCTACTTCTGGCGTTGCCACCCGTTCCTTAAAATAAGGAATCGCTCTGTAATCCAGAATGAAATGTAGCGTTCCGTTTTGAACCAATACGGAGCGCCATTTGTTCCGCATTTTGTTATTTGAATGGTCAAGCAGATGATACTCCGTATCTTGATATTGTAGTGAGCGCATTTTTCGGTCAATCACAAAACCAGTCCGTAAAATTTGTCAAGGTTCGTCCTAAAATATGTGTAAAAAACGCGACGTAACGTCCCTCCCCCCTCCCTCTTGCCTCCACCAGCAGCGTGCTGCGGCTGTCACTCATTGTATGCTCGAGAAATCTTAGGGTGGTCACCCGTTCCTTTAAATATGGATCCATTCCATATTGGAGAGTGGGATGTTGCGTTACACATTTTTCTGACCTCAGGGTGGCAACCCTACTGTAGTTGTGTCATTCAACACAAGAAAGAGGCAGCAGGAGCGCGTGCGTGCTGTGAGGCTCCCAAACGTGTGCCAGTGAAACGTAACCATGCCCAGGAGTTGTTGTTGTGCTTGTGATTGCAAAATGAAAATATAAATTTCCTGATGGCGGCAGTGTTAGCCAATATTTCTGAGCCGACGGTCGTCACCAACGTGCTTCATTAGGCAAAGATTGTCGTCAGAACAGTCTCTCATCATGCTGAACTAGTCGACACCGACGACTTCCGACAGGAAATTATAGAAATTTGAAAAATGGACCCGACAGTCGTCACGACTGTCTCCAGACAAGCCAAGACTGTTGACGACAGTCTTGACGACTGTTCCCGACCTCTCTCAGACCTCAACCGGAAGTGACGGCTGGTCCAGACTCTTGTCGACTCTTGTTATGAAAGTTTAACATGAAATACTTTTTCGCGCTAAAGCCCCGTTCACATTGTGCCGAGTCTGGGACATGACAACCCAGCGACTTTTGGATCTGACAAGTCGACTCCCACACTTTAAGAACTGGGGGAGTTCTTTCGGGTGTCTTGGTGTCAGCCAGCATGATTCCCGACTGTCTGGGACATTTGGCCAACTAGTTGCCAGCATGTCGCAGACATGCTGGCAACTAGTCTGAAGAAGAGTCTCAACGATCATTTTTTGAAATGGCGCCATGTCTACGACAACTACGAATCTGCCGACCGATTGGCCGACAGTCGCAGACGGTCTTGACATTCTTGGAGATTGTGTGTCAACTGGTTGTCCGACCAGCTGGCCGACAGGTGCCAAGGAGTTGGCCGACGGTCTTCGTGACTGTCTTGGCGACAGCATCGCCGATTGTCGCCGAATTCTACCCAAAATTTTAAAAGGATATTTTGGCCGTAGACATCTTAATAGCAGTCTTCATGGGTCCTGGGGTATATAAGCAATAATGAGCCGAGACTACGTTGTGTCTACTTCTAGGGTTGTCACCCGTTCCTTAAAATACGGAATCGTTCTGTATCCGAGTGAAATGTAGCGGTCCGTTTTGAACCAATACAAAACGCCATTTGTTCCGTATTTGGTTGTCTGAATAGTCAAGCAGATTTAAAAAAAAAATCAGTATCTTAAAATTGTAGTGAGCGCATTTTTCGGTTAATCACAAAACCAGTCCGTAAAAATTTCTAGTTTCGTCATAAAGTACGTGTAAAATACGTGACGTAACGTCCCTCCCCCCTCCCTTTTGCCTCCACCAGCAGCGTGCTGCGGCTGTCACTCATAGCATGCTCGAGAAATTTTAGGGTTGCCACCCGTTCCTTTAAATATGGATCCATTCCGTATTGGATTCAGAGTGAGTTGTTGCATTCCACATTTTTTCTGACCTCAGGGTGGCAACCCTAGTTATGTTATTCAACACAAGAGAGATCGAGGCAGCAGGAGTGCGTGCGTACTGTGCGGCTCCCAAGTTTGTGCCAGTGAAACGTAACCATGCCCAGAAGTTGTTGTTGTGCTTGTGATTGCAAAATGAAAATATTAATTTCTTGATGGCGGCAGTGTTAGCCAATGTTTCTGAGCCGACAGTCGTCACGAACGTCCTTCATTAAGTGAAGACTGTCGTCACGACAGTCCCTCATCATTCTGAAGTAGTCGGCACCGACGACTGTGCCGACAGGAAACGATAAAAAAAATAAAAATGATCCCGATAGTCGTCACGACTGTCTCAAGACAAGCCAAGACTGTTGACGACTTTCTTGACGACTGTCCCCGACCTCCCTCAGACCTCAACCGGAAGTGACAGTTGGTCCAGACTCTTGTTGACTCTTGTCGTGAAAGTTTAGCATGGAATTCTTTTTCGCGCTAACCCTCACGACCCCAGACTCCCATCACGACGTCTGCGCAGCATTCGGCGACCGTTTCTAGACCTCTTTCAAGACTTGCCCGACCCTTTTTTCACATCAACACCCAAGACCTCATGTATCCTAGAGTCGTGGGTAGCCGTGGCCCAGAGTCGGCACAGTGTGAACGGGGTTTAACCCTCACGACTGCACACTCCCCTCACGAAGTCCGTTCAGCATTCGGCGACCGTTTCTAGACCTCTTTTAAGACATGCCCAACCCTTTCACATCAACATCCAAGACCTCGTGTACCCTAGAGTCGTGAGTAGTCGTGGCCCAGAGTCGGCACAGTGTGAATGGAGCTTTAGTCTAGCATTGACACGTAATGGTCCAGCAGCAGGCCTCACTTCTGGGTGGCGGTGCCCAAACCGGAAGTACAACATTTGTCCTCATGGATAAAATCCTTTTTTGGTATTTCTGGATATTGAAGATCCATGATGACATTGCAGGAAATCGGTGCGTGTTAAAATATTCACGTTTTTGTAAACATACCTAACCAATAACATGAACTTTTCATGAATGGCTCAGAATCTTCATGTAAATCATTAAAAACAACTCCAAATGATATTACTTTATAATGTTTAGGAGAACTAATCAAACTATATTGTTTTAGCATTAAATCAATTCCCTAAATAGGTTATTTATCAATAAAATGTAAAAAAAATGTAGTCAAAATTGACCCTCGTTGTGAAATTGACAAGTCATAATAATGCCTCTCAATAAATAATGCTTCAAGAATTTGCTTTCAAACGCGTTTTAAAATTTGCCTGAACATCCCCTACATGCTATTAGATCATTGGTAGCAAGAAGCATTGCTTTTGAATCATTGCAGATCACTTTTAGCTACCCTTCCCCCTAAATCATAAAAATCATAAAATATGACTTTCTCATATAGATTGAAGACTATGATCATAGTTGTCCAATATCCTATCTACAAATCACAATATCATTCATGATCATTCACTATAATTGTGCTAAACAATTAATTTCAAGCCTTGAAACCATGCCCCAAGGGTAATGATGGTCAGCTTATTATTTATTCAGCTTAGTTTACAATGCATAAAGTAGTTATTGTTTCACACTAAAGAAAAAAACAGCACAAGTATGTGATTTCTTAGGCCAGTCTCTCTGCTCCAGATGAGGCATCTCCCACAGGAGATTGCCACATAATTCACCAATACAGGGGGTGTGGTTAAGCTCTCAGATGGCTACTTCAATGGTGTTTGGCTGGATTATGCATTGGAAACAACACAGAACAAAGATATGAAGGGAGCTGGAGGGATCATTGGTCTTACAATGCGAAGCCAAGCATTAGAAAGATGGTTTATAGCCCGACCTGTCACTGCTGCAAAATTCAAGACGGTTACAGATACCAACCTGCCTGATGACAACCAGCCAGCACAGACAAAGATGAAAGCATCTTACACTAGATGAAATTCTGATGTGAAGAAGATACGTGACATGTTTCAGGGGCCATGTGTAGATCCCTTTGATATCTCAGAAGCACCCACAAAGTTGATCAACATAGCTACAGCAGCAGTTGCACCAGATGCCATAGAGAAAAGTCTCTGTAGTGCACTTGACAAGGGCACCACCATGGCTGATAACTTTGTCTCTAACCTGGCATCTGTCAATCAAAAGAGCTTCTTCTTTTTTTTTTTTTTTACAGCTAAGGAGACAGTTCAAGGGCGTAAATAAAAAAAAAAAAGCCCGCTTCTCACTGCTCCCGAACAGAGGTCAAAAGAGTGTCCAAAGCGAGAGGTCAATTTCGGGAGGAGAGGTGTCCTGATACCCTCCTCTTGAAAGAGTTCAAGTCGTAGGCAGGAGGAAATACAGATGAAGGAAGATTGTTCCAGAGTTTACCAGCGTGAGGGATGAAGGAGTGAAGATGCTGGTTGACTCTTGCATAAGGGGTTTGGACAGTATAGGGATGAGCATGAGTAGAAAGTCGTGTGCAGCGGGGCCGCGGGAGGAGGGGAGGCATGCAGTTAGCAAGTTCAGAAGAGCAGTCAGCATGAAAATATCGATAGAAGATAGAAAGAGAGGCAACATGGCGGCGGAATTTGAGAGGTAAAAGACTATCAGTATGAGGAGGAGAGCTGATGAGACGATGAGCCTTTGACTCCACTCTGTCAAGGAGAGCTGTGTGAGTGGACCCCCCCCCACACATGAGATGCATACTCCATACGAGGGCGGACAAGGCCCCTGTAAATGGATAGCAACTGTGCGGGGGAGAAGAACTGGCGGAGACGGTACAGAACGCCCAGCCTCGAGGAAGCTGATTTAGTGAGAGATGAGATATGAAGTTTCCAGTTGAGATTTTGAGTTAAGGATAGACCGAGGATGTTTAGTGATGAGGAAGGGGATAGCTGAGTGTTGTCAAAGAATAGTGGATAGTTGTTTGGAAGACTGTGTCGAGTAGATAGGTGGAGAAACTGTGTTTTTGAGGCGTTGAAGGACACCAGGTTCCTCTTGCCCCAATCGGAATAATAGTAAGGTCTGAGGCTAAGCGTTCTGTTACCTCCAGCCTTGAATCGTTAAGTTCCTGTAGGGTGGGTCTTCTATTAAAAGAAGTTGAGTAATGCAGAGTGGAGTCATCAGCGTAAGAATGGATAGGACAGTTCGTTTTGGAAAGAAGATCATCAATGAACAACAGAAAGAGTGAGAAATAGGACAGAACTCTGTGGGACACCACTGTTAATAGGTTTAGGGGAAGGACAGTGACCGTCCACCACAGCAGAAACAGAACGGTCAGAAAGGAAACTGGAGATAAAGGTACAGAGAGAAGGATAGAAACCGTAGGAGGGTAGTTTGGAAAGCAAAGATTTGTGCCAGACCCTATCAAAAACTTTTGATATGTCCAGCGCAATACTAAAGGTTTCACCGAAACGGCTAAGGGAGGATGACCAAGAGTCAGTTAGGAAGGCAAGGAGATCACCAGTAGAACGCCCCTTGCGGAACCCATACTGGCGATCAGATAGAAGGTCAGAAGTGGAAAGGTGCTTTTGAATCTTCCGGTTAAGGATTGGTTCAAAAGCTTTAGATAGACAAGAAAGTAAAGCTATAGGACGGTAGTTTGAGGGATTGGAACGGTCACCCTTCTTAGGTACAGGCTGTATGAAGGCATACTTCCAGCAGGAAGGAAAGGTAGATGTTGACAGGCAGAGGCGAAAGAGTTTGACAAGGCAGGGTGACAGCACGGAGGCACAGTTTCCAAGGACAATAGGAGGCACTCCATCAGGTCCATAAGCCTTCTGAGGATTGAGGCCAGAGAGGGCATAGAAAACATCATTTGGAAGAATTTTAATAACAGGCGATATCCCCACTATAAATAGTATTAAATATTAAAATAATTTGATGGTTCTTTTTCAGGATTAACTATATAAGTTGATATATAAAATATCTGGAAATCATGGAAAATGGGTAAATACAGAGGGAGACAGACATTATAAAATTTTAAATGGCGATATCTCAAAACGATTTTTTTCCTCTTAAAAATTCGTGGAGAATTCAGACCTCAATATATTTATTTGTGCTTTGGCATGTTTGTTCAGGACGATGGATACAAGAATCGTAAAGGATGCTTTTTTTCAAAGGCAAATAGCAGGCGTGCAAGATGGGATAAACTGAATGTTCTTTGCAATGAGCGGTCATGCATGATCAAGCACTGGTGACATTTCACGAACTATGAGGAGTTTCAAGAAACTAAACCTATAGAGTTATTAGGCTATCATATAGATATACACATACATAAGGATTTTTCTGTCATACATGTAATGATGGCTGTGTCATGATTTTCATAAATTTCGTCATGCTGTCATGACACTCTATGACACCATGCATTTCTCCATTTATCTTTTATTGTGTTGCTCTATTAGCCACTACCTACTCATCTAAGGCCCCGTTCACACAGTGCCGACTCTGGGCCACGACAACCCACGACTCTAGGGTACACGAGGTCTTGGGTGTTGATGTGAAAGGATCGGGCATGTCTTGAAAGAGGACTTGAGACTGCTGTGCCGACGTCGTGACGGGAGTCTGGAGTCGTGAGGGGCAGCACAAAAAAAGTATTCCATGCTAAACTTTCACGACAAGAGTCGGCAAGAGTCTGGACCAACCGTCACTTCCGGATGAGGTCTGAGGGAGGTCTAGGGCAGTCGTGACGACTGTCGTCAACAGTCTTGGCTTATCTTGAGACAGTCGTGACGACTGTCGGGGCCATTTTTCTAATTTTTACCTTTTCCTGTCGGCACAGTCGTCTGTGCCGACTACTTAAGAATGGTGGGGGACTGTCGTGACGACAGT
>NW_026111377.1:0-9153 GCF_024679095.1 Eriocheir sinensis | reverse complement strand
TGATTTTTTTGGTAACACGTCACTTTCTTAAGCTTATGTTAATATGTATATCCTGTAATACTTTTTTTTATGATCTAATGAAACTATTATTTAATATACAAATCAATTAAGAAAGAGGAAATACTAGGCTACGCTACGAAACAATATTTGTCATCAGTGATTAATTCCGTTGAAATATTATTGCAAAAAACGGTCTCTTGTCACGATGTTCGTATATCTTGACCGGGGAGAGGGAGGGGGGGTGATTCATGACTTAACATTCATGACAACATTGCATTCATAGCATATTTTGATTTCAACATATAAAGCTTTAATTTAGAAGGGGATATATTAGGCTACGGTGCGAAACAGTTGTGTCCTCAGTGCCAATTCCATTGTTATATCATTGCATAAATAACATACAGGTGACAGTTTAGCAGAAGTACATATTGTCATAGTGGTTGAGGGCATTGAAATCTGTTCTTTGGTTATTATTTTCAAATTTAATAGAAGTGCATATTGTTATGATGGTCAGTGGCAGTGCAAACTGATCCTCCGTTATTATTTTCGTATTTGATTGCATAACAATAATAACATTTTTTTTTAAATGCAAATCTTTTCAAAAAGGGGCAGTATTAGGTTACGCTACGAAACGATATTCTTCTAGATATTCCTCATTGTTAATTCCATCGATATATCATTGCATGACACTTCACACAATACGCATATTGTTTAAATGGTTGAGCCCAATGTCTATAGAGTAACATGTCGGGACACTCTTTTGAATAAAACCGTACCTTCCCGCGCATGGCGTATCTGGGGTACACTGAGGCTGTGACTGACTGACTGAGCTGAGAGCTCAGTCGCTTTGAAGTCACGGTCGTGTGTGGTGTCTCGGTCGTGTCCGCTCGCCATCGCGATACTTTTCCCCATCGACGCCATGCCCAACACTTGGCCAGCTTATATATATATATATATATATATATATATATATATATATATATATATATATATATATATATAGATATATAGATAGATAGATAGATAGATAGATAGATGTAGATGTAATATGCAAAATTACAGATTTACGATGACAATGATGTCACTATATATAGCCTGTCTGGTGCAACATCAGATAATATCCTCTGCTGTAATCAGGGGCGATGCCAGACATTGTAGACATCAGGGACTTAAACCCTGTGTGACAAAGAGGAGGGGTCCGTGTGTATGCTTCCCTGCGAGAAAAAATAAATAAAAGCAACCCCATAGATAGTGACTTCTGGGGACTTAAGGGACTTTGGTATAATGACAAAAAATAATTTATGATACGTTCTTCACTAGAATCAAGTAACGGTATAATGAATTAAGTAAAAAAAAAAAGTCTTAACACCTTAAAACCTTAAAGAAGATCTGGGGCTTTTGATGAACGATCTGGGGCTCAAGCCCTAAAAGCCACTCTCCCCCGCCGCCAATGGTTGTAATAAATGAGTGGGCCCAAAGAGTTTTATAATTATAATCGTTGTAGTAGTAAATGTCCTACCTTCTCCTCATGTTAACTGAATTATGAAACCCATGTGAGAGCAAGGAAACCATATAAGTCTATCGTTAAACCAGTTTTCTATCCTAACTTTTCATAAACGAATTGTTAAATCGATCGATTATTGATATCATGAAATTTAACCTATTACCAAGTCTTCACAATAAAAAAAATCAACCTATAACATTACATTCATAGTGGTAACACAAAATTTAATGCAAGAATTAAAGAGACGTTAAAAGTTGACATTTTACTGAACTCTCTGCTCAAGCATTACTTCATCCATTTTCTGTCATCGCTACCCCATGATACGCCACAGCTATACCTCCCATCCTTCCCTCATACTACCACCCCCGATGAGTGTGTCCCGACATTACTTATATTGACATTGGGTTGAGCCCAGCGAAAACTGCTTTACGTTTATTGGTTTTGTATTTTTTTAAAGTTATATACTCTATACGTGTAGCTTGCAAATGTAGTTTAAGCTCCTGCTGTAAGCTCGTCGCTGATTGGACAGCTGCTTGAGGCATTCATTTTTGTCTCGATGTTCGGTTAAATAAAGACCGCGTACCCGATGCACTCCCAGTGGAACTCCAGCACTCGTCGAGCGAGCAACTCTCCTGGCCCTTGAGCCAGCTTATAGACTGCTGAGTTGCTCGTTCGGCTCCGGCTACGGGTGCAGAGGCACCCGTGCCCCCCGACCAGCTAGGCCGGGCCTCATGGCCTGAAGCCTAACTCCTCTGCCGGGCTCTAACCATAGCCCATCCAATCAACGAGCTGGTAAACATAAAACAACAACAACAACAACAACGATGCACTCCTCACCCGGGTCCTGCTACGGGTAGCCCAGGGCTCCCGTGTCTCCACTGTGCTGCTGCCGGCAGAGGAGTCCCCTACACCCGCAACGAGACTTGCATCGCCTCGACACTCCCTTACCGGGCCGCCGTACGGCCAAAGCTCCTGTTCCCTCTACATGGGGATAAACCTTAGACGACGATGCACTACCATCAGTGCGAGCGAGCAACTTGGCCGGTGTAGCGAGATATTTTGACCGATCTGAAAAGAGTGACCGACCCAGGATATCATACCGCATCCCGGCAGAACGCCAAGTAGGTCCGCGGCGAGAGGATCCCCCAAAAAACATTATCCAATGGGGACATGCTCCGACACTCGTTACTTTCCTAAAAACTTATATCGCCTAGTATATCATTCAATATATCTATTTTAAGGAACTATGTCACTTGCAGTCGAAAATCACCAAAAACTGCATGGAGCGCCCTTCGGAGTGAAATAAGTCATTTAAAAAGTAGTCGTCGACCGTGACGGACGTCCGTCCCTGCCCTGCTGTGAGCGGCGGGTTATTACCGAGATCACCGATACATCTACCGCACAGCAGCAGCGTAACAGCCTTCATTAACCCGTGGGCGTCGGCTACGGGAAAGCCGAGAAGTGGCCGAGAAACGGCAACATTACACTGGATTTTGAGACTAAGAAAAGAGCATGGAACGTACATCAGAGTACTCCTGTCATAACCATAAAGCCGTTAAAAATATTTACTTATACTCAAACTCCATTCTTTTTGGGTGGTGTTTGTTGCAAAATAAAGTCTCGTGACACGTGGCATCTAGCCGAGTCACTTGTTGTCTACTTTAGAGAATTTGACAAGTGATTGCTGTATGGATAGCTAATTTAGTCTGCCATGACCTTACATCACCACCTATGACAAATAAGCCCACCTCAAGAACAATGAACCACCACAATGACCGAGTTCATGCATTGTGTGTGGGTTGCTCTATGCCGCCACCGCCTACAATTAGCTCAAATTTGGCGTTTTGAGCCGAGCCCAAAACTGGGTCCGCCGTTTCAGCGGACCGACTCGCGGGAGCCCAAAAATGGGTCCACCGACGCTGCCGGGTTAAGGAATAGTTCCATGGCATGCGTTATATACATGTGACTTCTTAACTTTGGGTGATATATATATATATATATATATATATATATATATATATATATATATATATATATATATATATATATATATATATATATATATATATATATATATATATATATATATATATATATATATATATATACACATGCATAGAGAGAGAGAGAGAGAGATAAATATATAAATAGATAGATATAGATAGATATAGGCCGATAGATAGATAGACAGATGTAGATAGATAGATATAGATAGGTAGATAGATGTGGATGGATATATATAGATAGATAGCTATAGATGTATAGATAGATAGATGTAGATAGACAGGTGTGGATGGATAGACTGAAGTATTGAAATCTACACTTTCTATAGAAAGGTGACGAGGAGGCCTGATCGAAGGTTATAAATGGATTTTTTTTTCTTTTACAACAAAGGAGGCAGCTCAAGGGCACACACACAAAAAAAAACAATAATAAAAAAAAGCCCGCTAGTCGCTGCTCCCATAAAAGAATCAGAAGAGGTGGCCAAAAGCAAGGTCAAATTCGGGAGGAGAGGTGTCCTGATGCCCTCCTCTTGAAAGAGTTCAAGTCGTAGGCAGGAGGAAATACAGATGAGGGAAGATTGTTCCAGAGTTTACCAGCGTGAGAGATGAAAGAGTGAAGATGCTGGTTAACTCTTGCACAAGGGGTTTGGACAGTATAGGGATGAGCATGAGTAGAAAGTCGTGTGCAGCGGGGCCGCGGGAGGGGAGGGAGGCATGCAATTAGCAAGTTCAGAAGAGCAGCCAGCGTGGAAATATCGACAGAAGATAGAGAGGCAATATCGCGGCGGAATTTAAGAGGTAGAAGACTATCAGTAGTAGGAGGAGAGCTGATGAGACGAAGAGCCTTAGCCTCCACTCTGTCCAGAAGAGCTGTGTGGGTGGAGCCCACCCCCACGTGAGATGCATATTCCATACGAGGGCGGACAAGGCCCCTGTATATGGATAGCAACTGCGCGGGGGAGAAGAACTGGCGGAGACGATACAGAACGCCCAACCTCGAGGAAGCTGATTTAGCGAGAGAGGAGATATGAAGTTTCCAGTTGAGATTTTGAGTTAAGGATAGACCGAGGATGTTTAGTGTTGAAGAAGGTGACAGCTGAGTGTTGTCGAAGAACAGGGGATAGGTGCTTGGAAGATTGTGTCGAGTTGATAGGTGGATAAATTGAGTGTTTGAGCCATTGAAGGGCACAAGGTTCCTTCTGCCCCAATCAGAAATGATAGCAAGGTCTGATGTTAAGCGTTCTGCAGCCTCCAGTCTGGAGTCGTGTACTTCCTGTTATGATGGTCTTCTATTGAAAGAAGTTGAATAATGCAGAGTGGAGTCGTCGGCATGCGAGTGGACAGGACAGTGTGATGGAAAAAAGATCATTGATGAATAACAGAAAGAGAGTGGGTGATAGGACAGAGCCCTGTGGAACGCCACTGTTGATGGGTTTAGGGGAAGAGCAGTGACCGTCTACCACCGCAGAGATAAAACGGCCGGAAAGGAAACTGGAGATAAAGGAACAGAGAGAGGGATAGAATCCGAAAGAGAGCAGTTTAGAAAGCAAAGACTGGTGCCAGACTCTATCGAAGGCTTTCGATATGTCTAGCGCAACAGAGAAAGTTTCACCGAAACTGCTAAGAGAGGATGACCAAGAGTCAGTTAAGAGAGCAAGAAGATCGCCAGTAGAACGCCCCTTGCGGAATCCATACTGGCGATCAGATAGAAGATTAGAAGTGGAAAGGTGCTTTTGAGTCTTCCGGTTAAGGATTTATTCAAAAGCTTTAGATAGACATGAAAGTAAACCTATTGGGCGGTAGTTTGAGGGATTGGAGCGGTCACCCTTCTTAGGCACAGGCTGTACAAAGGCATACTTCCAGCAGGAAGGAAAGATAGATGTTGATAGGCAGAGACGAAAGAGTTTGACCAGGCAGGGTGTCAGCACAGAAGCAGTTTTTAAGGACAATAGGAGGCACTCCATCAGGTCCGTAAACCTTCTGAGAGTTGAGGCTAGAGAGGGCATAGAAAACATCATTAGGAAGAATCTTAATAACAGGCATAAAGGAGTCAGAGGGGGGATGAGTAGGAGGAATATGCCCAGAATCGTCCAGGGTGGAGTTCTTACAGAAAGTTTGAGCGAAGAGTTCAGCCTTAGAGACAGATGAGACGGCAGTGCTGCCGTCAGGGTTAAGGAGAGGAGGGAAAGAGGAAGAAGTGAAATTGGAGGAGATATTTTTGCCTAGATGCCAGAAGTCATGGGAAGAATTAGAAGAAGCAAGGTGTTGACATTTTCTATTTATAAAAGAAGTTTTGGTAAGTCGGAGAATAGATTTGGCACGATTCCGGGCTGAAATGTATAGATGGATGAAGAGCTTTAATGATTAAAGGGGGTGTCAATAGGGTTTTGGGTGTTAAAGAACCAGGAAGGATATACGTAGCAATGGATTTAAGTTTGATAACTTAAGATTCAACAAAGACATAGGCAAGAATTGGTTTACCACTAGAGTGGTGGATGAATGGAATAGACTTGGCAGTCATGTTAATTTTTATGTGGGTGCCAATAACATAGATACATATTCATGAAGGGGCTGGATAAAGTCATGGATAGTGTCGAGGTAATTAAGGTGGGGTTAGGATTACAGGACCTGCCTTGTGTAGGCCAACTGGCCTCTTGCAGACTCCATACGTTATAAGGTTCTTATGAGAGAGAGAGAGAGAGAGAGAGAGAGAGAGAGAGAGAGAGAGAGAGAGAGAGAGAGAATAATTTGTATAGGTTCTTGTGATCTTTCTCTTCTCTTCAAGTTGAGTGTATAAGAATAATTGCAAGAAGTGAGTCGTGAGGTTTTCAAAATGTCCGCAGTCAGTTGTTGCTATGACAACGTTGACCACTTTTTTTTTATGTGATCTGTGATCGGAAGTTAGTTTTTGAAGTTCCGATCTCCACATTCCGATTACCTTTTACAAAGATTTATTTTTTCCATTCCGATCGCCAATTGATGTTCCGATCAGATCGGAAGATCGGACGATCGGACTAATGATCGGAAGTGCCCAGCTCTGGTATGAACATATAGTTAAATAAGAAAGGAACACCACATCTCAACCGCACAACTGTCAATAGCTGTACACACCTGTCACGGGTCAACTGGCTCTTGAGGAATGGCCTCAGGTTGTTGTATGGGGTACGGCTCTTGAGCTTCTTCCCATTACTCACAGTCTCAAGGGCCGAGGAGTCGATGTCAATTTCTCTGTTGAGTGTCAGTAGGTTACAGAAACCTAAGTGACAAAAATGGAGCACACAATAAAATACAACTCCTTTTAACATCAGTACTCACTTGTAGGGACCAGTCCACTTCTGCTCCATTTTCCCACCCTTCCGAGTCTCACTGCGAAGGTTTTTTTAAGAACCTTCATCCCTACAGAGATGTTGAAGGTCTTCACTCCTTTTGCTTTCCTGTTCCTGTACTCGTCCTTCTGCTTTTCTCGGGCTGCTTCAACTTTCTGTTCCCGCTGCATAATAAAAGTAAAAGCATAAGCATTGATAGCACTATGATGACTGGATTGACTGTACTAAAATATAAATTTCATTGTGCAGACGATGCTTGTAATGTATGGTACAATATGGATGAAAGAATGATCATATGTAGCAGGACTTCAATTGGAATCAATGTCGAGTGTTTAATCTGGCCATATGACTGCAGTCATTACATTGAAATAGTCTGGAGACCAAATAAAGTCAGGCTAAAGCAGAGAATCAGTCTGGCAATGAATGTACTATGCTGAAACATGAAGTATAGCATCAATGTAAAAGTTATGGTATTTGTCTTCGGTACTACTGCCAGACTTAGAACATTAGCATCAGGAAATATTACACATGACGTCTTCAGCCAGACCTTGGAGTGCAGCTCTTCACGCTTCTGGCCCTGCTCTTTGACACACTCTGCAATGTCCTTGGAAGAGGGCAGTTCAACAAGTTCTTCAAAGAACTGTAACAAAAAGAAACAGCAAAAGAAGATTACTTGAGAGGTACTAGACATATTCTTCAATTCTTGTGAGATATACACATTTCTTCCAGAATTTGTACATTACATATGAATCTACTTTCTACTTACTTCTGGTGTGGTACTCCTTCCCTCTGTTTGTGCAGAAGCCTCAGGATCAAATGTAATTTCTTCCTAAAGATAATCATTTCAATAAATTGAACTGAAATTACAGTCATTAGGCACAAGACCAACTCTTCATATTTTGTTTTTGTTTGTGGATGAAAGTGTTCTATTAATTCAAACACTGGTGGTTACCTGGTGAAGTGGCCGGTGCTCACGAGCAAACATCAACCGGAAAGGTGTGAACCCGGTGGTCCGCTGCTTTTGGGTGCGGATGCTGTAAGCGACTTCATCCAGGAAGTTGGGCCAGTCGGTCTTGGTCGCGTTGCAGAGCTTGGCAAGCCTGGTCTCCAGAGTCTTGTTCGTTCTCTCTGCCAGTCCATTAGTCTGCGAATGGTAGGCAGACGTGATACTCCTCCGGATCCCGTAGTACTTGCAGAGTTCGTCGTTGATCTGTGGGGAATGAAGAGGTCAAATTAGCAGCAGTAATACAACAGGTGTTATAATAGTATCATTTGTTTGCAATGTTAATAATACCTGAGGTTTGTTCAGCATCTTATAGCTAACGAAGCATTAGTTGATGTAAATGTCCTCCTCTTACAACTGTAGTGGTAATGATGCAGCTCTCAGGTATACCTGAATATAACATTACATCCTGATGACCATTCCATGAATTACAACAGAAATAACAGTAACATAAAGACTTAGCGAGGGACAAAACTCACGTCCCTGATCAGTCAGGATCCTTGCAGGCTTGCCCCACCTAAGGAAAGCAGATGTCATTATACATATGAACAGTAAATCTGCATCTTTTGTATCACATTCTTATATTATGCCTAAACATAATCAATTGATGGGAATGACAAAGTCTGATATGATTAAATTTCATAATTAGTGCCAACAATATGGCAAGGCAAATAACTTTTATACAAGAACTAAAGTGAGCCTTTAATTGAAATAAAAATGATGAAATATAACAGTTGTGAGAAGCAACACACAGAGATAAATATTTGGAGTGGTACGACTGCACGGACTTTTACGTGCATTGATGACAAAACATGTTGCAACCTCAAAACAATTGTGGTAATACATGATTAAAGAAATAATGATTACCAGTAGCAAACTCATTAGCTTGGACTCATTCCGTTTCACTAATATTGAAAATAGGGAAAATATCGTGGATGGATTGTATGACATAATTTTTCAAATGATTCTACCAATGTTGAATATGTTTTGTTTATTACATCAGATTGCTGAATGTTTGCATCTATTTTTGAGGGCAAAAAATCAATCACGGTGATGATGAGGTAAACTTCAAAGGAAAATCATGTACACTGAATTAATCTTGACATCAGGATACCTTTTCTAAGATGGATTGTTTAGCATCCAAACTGACTATTTGAAATTACATTCATAAGTAGTGATGATATGGCAGTAAATAATTCATCCAAGTGCGGACAAAAATAATAAAAATGTGCCAGCGGATAAAGGAGCTTATGCACCTGGACACACCCCATATGCTGTCTTATCTTAAGTGGAAAGAAGTCGACAAACTTTGCGTAG
>NW_026111376.1:0-9179 GCF_024679095.1 Eriocheir sinensis | reverse complement strand
AGTGGACATTTTGGGATAAAAGTGGGCTTAAGACAAGGGTGCGTCATGTCACCAGGGTTATTCAATATTTATAAGGATGGTGTCATTAGAGAAATGAAGGGCAAAGCTGGAGAAGATGGAGTAAGACTGTTCGATGAGGGAAGGAAGTGGGTACTGAATTCGATACTGTTTGCTGATGACACGGTGCTCATTGCAGAAAATGAAAGTGACCTACAAAATTTGGTCAGTGTTTTTGATAGTATCTGTAATAGGAGAAAGCTGAAAGTAAATGTCAACAGAAGTGAAGTGATGGTTTGTGAGCGAAGTAGAAGTGAGGTTGTAGATTTTGTATGCCCATATAGAGTGGGAATTGAATGTGAAAAAGAATGCAAAATAATTTTGAATGGTGAAGAAATGGAGGAGGTCAATGAGGTTAAGTACCTTGGATCAGTTATGTGTAAGCATGGTGGCACGGAGGGAGAGATAAGAGAAAGGGCATTTCAAGGAAGAAAGGTGGTAGGGTCTCTGGGACGAATCATGAATGGCAGAAGTGTGAGCATGGAGGTAAAGAGGGATTTGAGAAATACAATAATAGTACCAACCCTCACATATGCAAGTGAAACGTGGGCCTGGAATGAAAGTCAGAGGTCTAGAGTGCAGGCAGTGGAAATGTGTTATTTGAGGAGTGCTTGTGGTGTGAGTAGAATGGATGGAATGAATAATGAAAGTGTGTACGAGCATTTTGGAATGTGTCACAGGGGTGAAGGGAAGAAGTGTGGAGTGGTGGAAGAAGTGAAGCGACAGACTTTAAAGTGGTTTGGCCACATGGAGCCAATGGAGGAGAGTATGATGACCAGAAGGGTGTATCTTGAGTGAGATAGAGGGAGGGAATTCTAGAGGACGACCTCCAGTGAAATGGAGGGATAGGGTGCAAGAGTACGTTAGGGAGAGGGGGGAAAGATCTTTGAAAAACTTTGAGCAGGCAAGGAGGGAGTGTCTGGATAGAGAAAGATGGAAGCTCTTCTGCCGTGGCCATCCCCTGCTGGGAGCTCCCAGGAGCAGGCGTCCAGGAAATGATGATCATATGTTTGTCTCCGTTACTAGTATTGAAAATGGTATAAGAAAGACTATTCATATCTTTGTGGTTTGAGTATATAAAGTTTGGCATTGTGAAAGGTTGGCATTTGTCAGTTATCGTTAAGTTAGGTTAGGGTAGATGTTTGTCTCAGTACTAAAGTGTTTTCAGTGATATAATAAAGACTGTGCATATTTTTTTGTGATTTGTGTGGATAAATTTTGCCATAGTAAAAATCTTCAGTGTTTGTCAATTATCATTAAGTTCCTTTCAGTTACTAGAATGTTGAAAATGTTGAAAATGGAATAACAAAGACTAGGAATATTTTTGCGGTTTGAGTGTTTAAAGTTTGGCATAGTAAAAATCTTAGTGTTCTTCAGTTATCATGTTTCTCTCAGTTACTAGAGCTTGAAAATTGTATGACAGTTGCTCCGAGGTTTCTGAGGCAGCCGGCCAACGCTCTCGCCTATGAAAAGGAGCACGTGGAGCTGGAGTGCAGTGTGTACGGCCAGCCAGAGCCCTCGCTCCACTGGCTCAAGAACGGCGAGCTGCTGGTGGAGACGGAATACCTTCAGGTGAGACGGACTTCTGTGGCGGTGTGGAAATTTATCGCTGTTACAGGTTTAAAAGGACAGAGATATGTAGATTCATAAGATAGATAGATTGATGGATACATACATACATACCATACATACATACATACATAAGGGGAAAGGAATGTAAGGCTCCAAATCAGTGGTTCTTAACCTGGGGGGTGCACCCCTCTGCGAGGGAGCAGAGTAATTTCCAGGGGTGCGAGCCCTAGGAGAAAACTAGGAATTTCTCTAATTATATTTGCTATTCTCTTACCAAGAGTTTATGGACAAATGCAAAAGTATCGCCATTACTTAAGTTTCCTATAGTCTACTTAGGGCTTGCCAGTTTCTTTAACATCTCTAAGGAAATTTTATTGCTAGATGCAAGGGGGCGTGGAGGGAAGGACCACTTCCTGGAAGGGTCGGGGAAGTAAAAAGATTAAGAACCACTGCTCTAAATGGATGCATAAGGTATATAAAGAGATACATTGGAATCCATAAAGTGCCATGCATAAGGTTCTAAAAGGATAAGTAAAGGAAAAGGGATACAAGGTTCTAAGTAGATACATAAGGGATTTCAGTAGATAAGGGATATAAGGCTCTATGCAGGGAGATAAATATAATGCTGTCAATAGCTACACAAAACACAGCTGTGTTGTGTTAGGTGTGTGTAATGCCAAGCCTCCCTGCAGAGTGTGAGCGGCAACAACCTGCAGATCCATGGCCTGGTGCGCCAGGACTCCGCGATGTACCAGTGTCTGGCACACAGCTCCGCCGGGGACGCCCAGCTGTGTGTCCTTGAGTCAAGTAAGCAGCGGTGCCGTGCGGGGCAGACACTGTTCACACTGTAGCCCTTTGTTTGCATTCATGAGTACTGATGTATAGTTGTCTGCATTGGACACAGGCAGTGACTAGTCCAGATAATTCTAGATTGCTAATAAGCCCAGAAGCAAACATTTACAAGGTTACTGAATGTATTCCAATGTTTCTGGCAGGCAGCTGCAGCCGCTGGTACAGACGCTGCAGTTTTAAAAAAGTGTACATTACCCAAGTTATTGATGTTGATGCATGTGATTTTCTTAGCATGGCTGTAAGCATAACCCTTTGTTGTGTTTATTATTCCTTGAAGACTGAATAAAATGCATAGATTACACTGTGGGCAAAGCACACGTCTCCAGTAATGTGTTCATATTTGATTGTCCTGAAGTCTGGAAATATCAAAGCCGGTGCTGAGTGTTACTGACTCACTAAAATGTGATTTACCCGAGAATGACTATTTTGTTGTGGTATTTTGATAATAAGTTGTCTGGGCTCACCTCCAGGGAGGAGCAGCATGCCCCCACCCACGCACAAGGCAGGTCACAGACACAGTAAGTGGGGCAGCTCAGGCACACCACTACTACTACTACTCATTGTTTTCAATACTTAGAATGTCTGCTCATTGTTGACGCAGCTTGTTTACATCATTTGCCTCCTCTTGGTGTGCGCCTTGACAGTCACTGTGTCTACTAGTCTTTATGCTGTTCACAATAATTACTCCTGGGATAGTCAGTCATCTACAAGCAGGAAGGATCACTCATGTCAGAACCAAAGGACACAACCTGGGAATATTTATTGCATAAAAAATTCAACACAATACTACTACTGTTAAGATGTATTTAGCAAATACAGAGTTATCCAACTGCCATTCCAGTGATTATGAAGAAATAATAACATTTTAGCGAGTACATATATAACATTTCATCAAAAGTAAGTGATTCACACATCACTTTCCTCCTTCACTGCAGAGAACGCGTCCAGAACGTGAGTGCAGCTCCTCCAGCGAGGGACTGGATGAATACAAGACCCAGATCAGCGACCTAAGTCCCGGGAGTAACTGCATGGTGCGGGTGGCGGCCTACACCTCCGGCGGCCTGGTGGGCGCCTCCATACACGAGGTGCGGGTGTTCACCAAGCCGGGCCTGGACCTGCCCTCCGCCCCAGAATCTGAAAGTTGTCCCCACCTCACCCACCAGTCTGGGTGTCACTTGGTCGCCGCCCGTACTGGCCAAAACGCCCATCACGGGATACACCATGTTCTATATGCAGATGTGGACGGCCTTATAGAACTGTGTGCTAAATGTGGAGTCCCTGTTGCCTAACAAAAGTCTTCCCATATCCTTGTGTGTCATTAGTGACCTTCCTTTGAGTACAGGGTAACCATAGCCGTGTGTTTGTACAAGTGCCAGTGTGTATCTTAGCCATTGTCTCCCTTGTAATTTTCTCCTCAGGTTGGGTCAGCAGAAGAACACGAGGTAGAGGTCACTGGTACGTCATATGACCTCCAAGGCCTGGACCAGTTCACTGAGCATAGCGTATGGCTCACCGCCGTCAACAGTAATGGCGGGGGAGACGCCACCCCGGAGGTCACTGCCAGAACCTTCTCAGACGTGCCCTCAAAGGAGCCTCAGAATGTGAGCGTTGAGGCTGCCAGCTCAAGGGTGAGTTGTGGAAGGCTTCCAAGGCAAAGATGCATTGTGAAACTCGTTTTTAAATAGCTTTCTGCTCTGTTCGTTTCCTTCACATCATCTCTACAAGTTGCACATTCATTGTTTCAGTATTTTTAACCCTTGCACATTCATTATATTTCATTATATTTGACCCGTTCGCTGCGATTGGCACGGATTTGGCCTTCACTGGTAGCCTGAAAACATTTACTCCCATGTCTTTCCCTGGCTCTGTGGTGGATAGTGGAGTGTATCCAATGTGGCATTGGTACGCAGGATATCCCCTCCCAAGCTGCAGGACTTTACATTTTTCTCCACTGAATTGTAGCAGCCAGTTTGTGTTCCATTCCTGTAGCTTGGTGAGGTCTTCTGGTAGGAAATCCACAGTCAGGGGGTTAAGTTGATGCATTCACGGCCTCACACAATGTTTAAACTTTTTAAGATTATATTTTCATAATTTATCGTATAACTTTTTTTCCCTCACACGGCCTTTCCCTTCAGAGCCTCATCATCTGCTGGGAGCCTCCGCTGGCCGAGCACCAGAATGGGATCATCACCAGCTGCAAGATCCCCGACAAGGAGCTCGGCGAGTCAGGTTCCTCCAAAACCAAAGCAACAGACGGAAACAGACGACTCTTTGCCCTCAAGAAAAGCACCACATACTCCATAAAGGTTTAACCCGTCTGCTGCGACTGGCACATATTTCACAATCACTGGTAGCCTGATAACATACAGTCCCTGGTCTTTCTCTGCTTCTGTGGTGGATAGTGGAGTGTTTCCCATGTGGTATTGGTGTGCTGGATATCCCTTCACTGGTAGCCTGATAACATACAGTCCCTGGTCTTTCTCTGCCTCTGTGGTGGATAGTGGAGTGTTTCCTATGTGGTATTGGTGTGCTGGATATCCCCTCCTAAGGTGCAGGACTTACATTTTCTTCATTGAATTGTAGCCACATATACTTTTTGGTCTCGCTGTTCATTTCCCATTTCCTTCTGGTTCTCCTCCTCCTCCTCCTCCTGTAACCCTCTCTGTCCTGTCCCTACTGTTCATGTTCTATTTTTTCCTCTTGCTGTTCCAATTTTCCTGTTCCTGTGTCCCCGCCCTGCCAACTATTCTCCTGTCATTCTCCCGCGCCTTGCTTCTCTGCATTTCCTGGTCTGCCTTCCTTCCTTCCTCCTATATTTTACATCTCCATTTCTCCTCCTACTCCTTCTTTTCCATCTCTCAAGTTTCCTTCCCTTATCCCATTCTCCTCCTCCTCTATGATTTTCATGTCGATGGAACTTAGATTTATTCATTTCATCTCTCTCTCTCAGAGGGAAGACTTACACACAGTTATTCTTTTTACTTCATTTATTTATTTATTGATACATTTTATTATTGTTCTGATCTCCCTCACACACACTCTACTAACAGGGAGCATATGCCAAGGATGGTGTTGGTTCAGAGAGGGAGAGAGTAAGGGGGAAGGGTCTTATATATGTGTCTGGGGGGCATGTGTCTGTGGGGTTTGTAAACATACTGTGGGGCCCATTCTGTGGGGCCTGTGAGCTGTGGTGAGTAGAGTAAGAGAGAGAGAGAGAGAGAGAGAGAGAGAGAGAGAGAGAGAGAGAGAGTAAAGGCAAACCACGTACATGCAAACATCAACTTGGGTTATTACTAGAGTTAATCCATTTTAGCGAGTCCTGCAGGTGCTTTCCTGCCCTCTGCTCTGCCACTCAGTCCCAACACTTCCTGTCATGTGTTACCTGTAGATAACACATGAGATGAAGGGACAGGACTGTGTGGCAGAGAAGAGGGGAGGAAAGGACCTGCAAGCTACAATGGACTGACTAAAATGGTTTCATTCTACCACTACTAATAGTATTACTGCCATTTCTGCTGCTGCTGTTACTACTACTTCTACTACTACTGTTATTTGTGCTACTACTACTACCACTATAACAGCTTCTTCTACTACCATGACCATATATATACAAGTAATTCATCTCTTTTCAGTTACATAAAAAGACATCTGGCTCTGTAAGTGAAAATAAAAGTTCTCTAATAGTTTGCGGTAATTGTTAGTAGCCTTACTTCTTGAGGAGACTTTGTTTGGGAATATTGAAGGCCATGAGGAGAGAACAGGCAGTGTGTGCAAATGTGACAGAAGGGAGGAATGGATGGAATGGAGCTGACCCAAGAGCTGGTTGCCTCGTCTTTCCTCCCCTCAGTACAGTACATAAATAGTTCCTTAATATAACCCACTGCTTTGCCTGCCTACTCAAACAGAGAGAGTCCAATGAAGGCAAGCTCTTTCCTCATGTCAGGCGGTGGAGTCATCAGTCAGCTCCTCCATGCTTTCCTCTTCCACAGCAAGGACCTGAAAAATTGGTCATCTCATCACGAGTTGGAAAATACATAAAACTGCATAGATTCTACATAAAGGAAAGAACAGAAAGGGGGGACAAGCTGTGCACTTTGTTTTCCATTAAAGGAGGCAGTGCAGGCAAACATATATTCAAAGCATTGCTCATACAGATAATGGTCAGATTAGGCGGAGAGGTGTCTTGGTACTCCCTCTTCAAAGTGTACGTCCTAGGAAGGTGTAGGCTACACAGACAAAGGAAGGCCGCCCCAGTAAGTACTCAGTACAGCCACCCTACATAGCAAAGGGATATCTTTTTAGGTGCAGGAGATGGCCACGCCGGGCATTGCTTCCGCCACTGCTGGAGGACAGCCGCGCACCTGGCCAAAGCAACCAAATGTCACTCTGTATGCAGCAACATGAACGCACACACACAAGAAAATTAAGATATGAACAGAGAGATTGAACCAATGAGCACACACACACACACACACACACACACACACACACACACACACATATACATATGCACTCTGAGTACTCGAGGAGACAGCTGCACATCACCCACCTGCTTCCAGTGAAGTCAAAGTGTCACTGAAGGCGAGCCGCTCAGTGCGTGCACATCAGTGTCACCTCTTCCGCTGCCAGAAGAATGGTGGTGGTTGGGGCTGTATAAGGTGAAGCTCCACGTACACGCATATGTTCTCATGCCTATGCAACAATATTAATGCTGTGGGAAATATATGAATGCATTATTCAAGCCAAAGAGTCCATCTGAAAAATACAAAAAAATAGCAATGGAGTCTGTGGCCTGAGAATGGGGGGGGGGGGTTCTTGTGATGATTTCTTCTTTTTTTCCTTTTTGGCTGTCTTCTGAGTGGGGCAGCATTCTCCTGACCTGGGCACAGAGGATGACCAGTTTGCAACACATCCAACACAGAACATTTAGTTTTACATTCTTTATGAGGACACAAAATCACAACCTTTTTCTTTCCTCATCAGTGAAATATGGAGGCAGGGAGGAGGTTGTTCAGCTTCCAAGTCGGCGGTGCTGGAGCTGAAACACTCTCTGTCCTCTACAGTCATGGCAGCTTTCAGGGCCTCCACGTTCTCTTCAGGCTTTTTTGATCGCTGGTGATTCTCCATTGTGGAGGACGTGAGGATTTTCACTGAGAAAAATGTTAGGTGTGAAGGTATAGATGTCTGGAAGAAAGTAAACACAGCAGGGAGGGACTTTTTAGATAAAGGAAAATATTTATATCCTAAACTGTAATGTAAGAGCAGTTATATGAGTTATGTGCCTCTGTGGTGCAGTGGCTGGCGTGCCTAGCTGCACATACAGAGGATGAGGTTTGACCACCTGCCCAGGCAGGCAGCACAACTAACAACTGTTCATCCTTGTTTTGGAGCTGGTGGATAAATGGGTACCTGGGAAACCTGGGGAAGGCACACTGTGGTAACCTGGATGTCACACTGGCCCTGTGTCAAAGGGTAATGGGCTCCCACCCATTTAGAGACAGGAGTCTAAAAGTGTGGTCCACAGGGAGGGGAGGGTGGCACAGACTACATGCAGCAGAGGTGGGAGGGAGGGAAGGGGGGTAAATGTTGCAAAACAGTTGTTTATGAACAGGGAAAACTAGAAACTCTTTTAGCAAAGTCTCCCCTTGAATGACACTCCTAGAGAAAGCAGGGCACGAGAGCTCCAATGAGTCAACTGGGACAGTGCCCAGGGCAATGGGTGCCCCTGCTGTCCCGTCATTTACAATGGCAATGAGTACAATCATTTGTTTCTTAGAACAAGTGATTTCTCTGTCAATCAGGGTTCAAGGTCGTCAAGATAAGGAACTTGTAGGAAAAAATGAGTGACTATTTTAGTATGAAAGTGCCCTAAAAGTCATTACCTTATTAAAGGAAGCTGTAGAGAAGTATTGTAAACTAAATGTGAAATGATTGCTTATGATCAGAAGAAAACATTACTCACGAGTTCCATAGCTGCCACACTCCCGGGAACACTGCAGGGCGGCGCCCACACTCACCTTGTGCTCCAGCCACCGCCTGTCTCTTACAGACATAAGACACAAGCCACCCGGATGTCACACTCCTCAGCCCAGCGGAAGTCCACGGAGGAACAGTGACCTGACCAGCAGGCATAAACCCTGCCCACATCCTGTAAGAGACGCTCCGTGTTACACAAGGTTTGCACACTCATGAGCCTCGCCGGGCCTTGAGGTCCACTGTGCCAGCTTGTTACAAAGAGAGCAAGAGTTTACAAACATTTATTTATGATGATTATACATAAGAATGAACAAAGGCAACTTAGATAGCCATTACATACGTGTTGGCCATGTGGGAGAGGTATATTTTATAACTACTGGTTTGCTGACAAGATTTTATCCCTATTTTTAAGACAATGTAAATTGTTAGGGTACAAGAGAATCAGGATACTGAATGCATCTTTATATAATAGTCCTCGAATTACAGCATATGCGACTTACGGCCACCAACACTTATGAGCAGGCCAAAAACAGTAATACTTGGTTAAGTATTGAGTGAACATTCCCAATATCCCGGTGTTCCCGCCCGGCACTGTCCTCAGCCTTCCCATCTTGGTGAGCCAGGTCTGCTGATGCCAGTGACCCTCACCTTCCTTCAGAGTTGACACCCAACACAGAGTACAGTTCCCCTTAAGGCGGACACACTATGCGATGCGGCCCGTC
>NW_026111375.1:0-9250 GCF_024679095.1 Eriocheir sinensis | reverse complement strand
TTAGTTCGTACTGAATGTTGTCTAACCTTAAGTGAGGTGAATGTGTGTCTTTGTCTTTCGAAGCTTCCGATTCGTTAACACTCCAATTAAGTAAATTAAATGTCAAAGTGTGTCCGTGACTTGTAGTTGTAGTTCGAATTAACTTTTAGTTCTTGCAGTTGATTTGAAAGATCTCAGTGTGGACACGCTACATGTAATGCATAATTTACAATTGATCTGCACTTTAATTCTGAAAAGCCCTCCGGAGATAACTTCAGAGTTGCCGAACGTCGCCGTGTCGCTATTCTCTCGATAATGAGGTTCGTGACGGATGTGACGTGGATTCGAGAAGTTTCGTGCCGAATTGCACCGGTCACTTTGATTCTGAAAAGCCCTCCGGAGGTAGCTTCAGAGTTAAAAACGACTGCCGAATGTCGCCATACAATTATTCATACCTCTAGCTCGTTCACTTCTTCTAGAAGGTTCGATGGAAATCCCTTATGGTTGCCAATTCTCACCGATGTCTTTAATTCTGAAAAGCCATCCGGAGATAGCTTCAGAGTTCTTTTTAGCTGCCAAATATCGCTATAGGGTTATTCATGGTTCGCTTTCTTTTTCTCTCTCGCTTGGTAATGGAAATACCCCTGTTGTTGTGCATGTGATCGGAAGTTGCCAAATCTCGCCAGTGTCTTTAATTCTGAAAAGCCCTCTGGAGATAGCTTCAGCACTCTAAATAAATGCCAAATACCACCATACAGCTAATCTTAGGTCGCTCTCTCTTCGTCACAATCATTTTAACCGAACCCGATGACTTATTTTGGAAAGGCTCCAGAAATACAATGACTATTACAGTTCGACTTACCAATGAGGACAATGTTCGTGATTATACACTCGCATGGTTCACCGTTGATAAAGAAGTTGAAAAGGATTGTCGTTGTGTCAAAGGAGTATTTAGTCTCTTATTGGAACATGGATTTAGTTTGAGAATTGAATTGAACCATTTATCGGAAGATTTCAAAATCAATTTTAGACCTGAATACAAACGCTTCATTTTTTTTTATTATTCTGCAAATATAAGAGCCGATTCCAAAATCGTGTACGATGTTCAAGAATTTGACAATTTTGACAGGAGATGTATTAAAAATCTGACCGCTCCACCGATGTATTCTAACTGGTACATTACAAACGCTGAACGTCACATGAAATTCATGAATTCATCTTTAATGTTTTATCCTTTGTATGACACACACAATTACAACACACTTCAACAAGTTTCACGTGTGTTGAGTCGTGACCGCATCACCAATCTCATCTGTGTTAATGTCTACAATCATTCTACTGTTATTAATTTCTTTTTTAACTGGCATATGTATGTTAACATTGTACCTATTTCATCCGAAAGGATTGAATCTGAACTGAATGTTATTACCATCAACAGGACTGTCTATGTCAAAGAAGAATTAAAGGCTGGAGTCAGCGTTTATTCTATCTTGGCATTTTTCATTGTTATTTGTTTACTGGTTTATGTTACTTCTATTGTCTTTGTAGTATTTAGAACTACATGAAGATTGTTATCACGGAATCGTACTTTTTGAATCATTGACGGGCATGTCCAGATTGTACGAGTGTAACAACGCTTCATGTAACACTTTGGAGAATAATTGTTGTTGTTGGTTTTTCCCTCTTACTGTCTGACATGGCTTTTTCAGGAGCATGGAGGAAGACTCGCTTATCATGGACATGTATTTCATGAAATTGATGATGGAACAAAAAACTTCTTGAATGACAACATTGACTCCTTTCTGCATAGCCGCATGGATAGTCTCTTGATTTAGGTTCCAATTTTCAGTAAAGGCATGTTGGATGAAGAGCGATCGTAATTTAGGATTGGGGACGTCCATGTTTCGGGTCAGCCACTCCTTGGCGCGGATAACACTCAATGACATTTGACATTTGCTGCAGGTGTTCGA
The DNA here is from genome assembly GCF_024679095.1 of Eriocheir sinensis. NCBI lineage: Eukaryota > Metazoa > Arthropoda > Malacostraca > Decapoda > Varunidae > Eriocheir > Eriocheir sinensis. The sequence continues at coordinate 7,301 of NW_026111375.1, read as the reverse complement.
TCTTTCGATGTCTGCCATTTGGCGTTTGTTCTTTACGTTGTCTGGGATGTCGTGCAGTTGACAAAATTGTAAATCGATATTAATAGACTTCAGAGTTTCAAAGGTCATCTCACAAATCGTCTGATTAAACCGGTGAACTGGGATGAAATCTTCGCGTATGAACGTATTCAAGATCAGATTTCGAAAATCACAATTTTGCAAATCAAAACTTTTAAGTAAGTTATTCACATTATGACAGAAGTTCATGATACTATCACCTTGGTTGACAGTTGCGGACTTGCATTTTTGCCATTCTATATTCAGTGCTGATTTCATGGATGTTTTAAGACCTTCTTTGGAACCTGCATCGACTGAAATGAAAAAAAAAAAGGTTAAGAAAATTAAAATCTTAAAAAAAATCAACAAGCTAAATAAAAAAAAATCATATCAATAACAAAAAAAAAATGTTAAAAAACTTACGCATGTCTGTGCAATTCAGCAATGTGTAGTAGCATTCTCCCATGGAGTAGAGGCGATCATTGGGTGTATCAGCGTATGCCTTGTTATGGATATTGTGACGTAAGGAATGCGGACCGAGTCGTGAGCGCTGAGACTTAGGTGTGTTAAACATAATTAGCTGTTTAACAGACGTGTGATTACTTGGCAATTCTTCTGTCAAGATACAGAAGGACGGTGTAATAATTTTTCAATCTAGTTAAAAGAATAATTATAATAACGATGAACGATTCGTCGATTTTGATATTGTTAATGGTCTTCGTAGCCATAAGCGTTACGTTAGTGGCTGTGTATCAGAATCGTTTGTTACATCGCGAACCCTTAATTGCAGAACAGGACGCAGACGTTAGTGAAATAGACGACGGATTGCTTTAGCAGCAGCACCGCAGGCAGCGATGGCTACTCTCTCTGACACCGTGAAGCAAAGAATTGAAGCCTTAGTTGACAAGAGGTTGGTTACACTTCAGAAAGAAATTCCGAATCAACCATTGACTTTGTACTTGTTATACGATTATTTGAAAAGATACATTGTTAGTAAAAATCTTGATACGTTTTATAACTTGTTTTTGAATAAATCTATGTTGGCTTTCTCAGATCAAGTGTTCAATTCAGAATCTTTAAAACTAAGATTAGTGAAATCATTAAAGTCAACTTAACCGAAACTGTGAGGAATCAACTGGCACGTATCGTGTCGAATGTCAACGAAGATATTATATTTGATTTAACAGTCGATGTTAAACAATTAATCGATGATCATCAATTGCTCAGTGAGAGTAATATGAACACACTTCTTCTTCAAGAATCCTCTTTGCAGAACAAACGACTTCACAAACAAAACCGGTTAAGTCTATTAAATTTTATTTCGATGATAATACGCAAACTACCTATGTTAACACAAACATACCTCAACAGCACGGAGCCTTCCCGATCCAATTAATTGATAATACTTTTTCAGAAAATGATATAGTGCCTAATGTCTTTTTGTATATTTGGATCGACAAAATATCTACTGGTGCCAATATAATTAATTTTAAAATTCGTTTTAAAAACACTGCAAACTTTAAAGTGTATGTTTCCATGTTTTCAACACGTAGTGACAACACTGATGCAACATACATTTTCCAGCCATCCATGAGCTTATGAGTGTAGCAGACAGTCAAGGCGAAGGCGTCTTTTGGTTCAAGTTAATACAGAACAAACTCCTCAGGCTGTTCTATCGGTAGAATAACAAACATTTTACACCATGCTCGCCTACACTGAAGAAAACCTGTAAAAGTAAAATTATAAAAAAAATAAGGTTGGAATAAATATAACATTGTATGAATGTCTTTTTACTAATTTGCAACCTACAGAGTTAGTTAGTTAACGTACCTTAGTACTGAAAAGATGATTCATATTATCATTTTGATCTCTGACGGTGTTTGAATATATTTTAAAGTTCGTAACTTGCGGTTGATCATTTTCCTGTTCTCTTCCAAAGTACAAAGTATTCGATATGGATTGAAGTAGCACAGGATTGTCGTTCAACAGTTTGATAACACCATGTCGTTTAATTTCGTTACTGGTCGTTAGAGTCATAGGTGCAATTCCATCGACGTTTCGACGTTGAGTGGCATCTATACTTTCGAAGCCTTGAACTGTGGTATCAACCACCCTCTTCAGCTTGTCGCCACTTACATTATAAGCCTGTGATCTAAAGATCGATTCGCTATTAGTGATCAACTGATCCGCTTTGTTGAATCGTAAATTACCATGTTCGGGTAAAACCTTACCTTGTTTGTTCGGAAGAACAACCTGTTCTTCTAGGGATCTACGTAAGATATCAACGTCAATATTCCTCATGGAGTAGAGTCCGTTAAGACCGTCTTGAACACCACTTGAAATGGCTCCGAGCACCCCAAAGAATTCATATCGATGAGGAGAAACCAATGCATGAGTGGGGTCTCCCCCGTACCCTCTACTGATTAGGTCGCTACCTGCCACTACTCTCGCTACTTCGTCCCTGATAAAGTTCTGAGCCTTGTTGATGGTGTCGATGTGAGAGCGCAGGGTTTGCACCATGGAGGTGACGTTGCTTTGTTTTTGATTAGATGGATTATTAGAAAGAATATGTTTAAACACAGTTGCAGTTTTTCTAAATACTCCCAGGAGTTCTATTAGTTTATCCCAAGCTTCCTTTAGTGGTTTCAACTCTGAGTTTAGGAATTGATCACCCACCGCTCTCAAAGCACTCTCGCTGATGATACCTTCTCCGAATTTATCATTGTTATTACCGCCATTGTCGCTACTGCCTTGGACAACTCCTGCGGTTTTCTGACGCTTGAGCATCGCCATCAACTCACCCTCGCTTGTAATAGGGTAACCATTGATGGAAGCCGCACCCAGAGGATTTTTCATTATGAAATCGGGGAGCAGTCTACCTTGTAAGATTGTATTTCAATTCTGACGTACGTCGTACGTAACCCCACAAACCGTTCTCTTTTTCATTACAGAGAATTAGTACTGTAGTAAGGAAACATGTTAGCGAGGTTAGTGTGTCCCAGTTGAGCCACATCCATAGCGGAAGATAATTTGGCGTAAACTTCTTTGGAACCTTTCGAAAGAGTCTTGATGGCTTCTAGGGCCCATGTCGCTCCTGTAATACGACCTAGATGAGTACGTGTGCGGACATTCATGAGTCGGTGCTGACAAGCGGCCTGTTTACGATCCTGCTGAGACGTCATCTTAAGAAAATTTAACTGGTCTTTTCAGTGGGTATACGAGCTCCATTTCGGTGAATGGTATCGGTCGTGCAATCTAATCTGTTGACGATCTTAGAATCACCCAAGACTCCAAAGTTAGTGAGATCGTTCAACAATAATTGATTACAAAGAACTTCACTCAACCAACTATTTCGAGGATTAATAGCAGAGTCTGTCCATTGAAGCCCTAATACACGAATCTTGATCCACACGGCCAAAATGGCCATGTCGCCTACACTCATAGCTCTGTCATTTTTTGATCGTCTTGTATGAGTGTGAACACCAATCGCATGGGTGAGGCCATGAAATAATCCAATGTGTCCCTGCATAAGTCATGATCTGCTCCATCACCTAAGTTAGATGATGTTGCAACATCATCTTCACCGCCGCCGCGAACGTTCGCTGCATCATCTTCACCGCCGCTGCGAACGTTCGCTGCATCAGTAGTAGCAGCACGCTGCTCGCTTTTTTCTCCGTAACCCTCACCCACACCCACTTTCAGGTAATGCTCCACACTCTGCTCCTCCGAAATTTGGAGGTGAAGTTGTAAAACCACCACTTTTTGACTTTGTTCCAAACCCCGACTTATTATCCTGTGACATTATTGTTGTTGCTGTTCTTACAGGTTCGGATGATTCTTCTTGAAAATCCATAAGATCGTTAGTAGTTCCAGATTTAGTATCAGCCATGTTCAGAGTTCTGTTAAGAGACCAGAAGACAGAGAGGATATGATGACTCTGCTGTATCCGCGGCGGTTTAAATAGGATCTAGACTGCTGCTGGTGGCGGTGCCTAGCGGTGGTGACGTATTAGATGCTCAGAACATCGATACACGAGTGAATAACTTATATCCGTTGTGTCCAACTACAATTTTGTACATACCAATAGGTACATGGAATAAATTATTTATAAGTGGTTTGGAATCGTCACAGTAGATTGGTCCAGTTTCAATATAAGAAACAACCGTTGGATTATTAGTCACAAATTCACGCGTTTCGCGTTCTACAATCTTCCAGTTTATATTGTTGTGTATCTGCGGTTGAGGTACTATATTACAAATCTGAAAAGTGGCAAGTCTTTCACTTGCTAACAAAAAGTCAGCCACTGGAGCTAGATGTCCTTTGACGAGTTTATCTGACTTCGACAAAATATCTACTGGTGCCAATATAATTAATTTTAAAATTCGTTTTAAAAACACTGCAAACTTTAAAGTGTATGTTTCCATGTTTTCAACACGTAGTGACAACAGTGATGCAACATACATTTTTCCAGCCATCCATGAGCTTATGAGTGTAGCAGACAGTCAAGGCGAAGGCGTCTTTTTGGTTCAAGTTAATTACCGGATTTAACGTTGTAAGCCAAGGCGTACCCTGCCCTCGACCCCGTAAAACTATTTGGCGAGAAGTCCCTCTTCGAACTCAAACGGTATCGTTTGAACGAGATGTCAATTATATTCGCAATAACGTTACTATTGTTCTTGGTCTGGATGGCCGGAACGATTTTTTCGATTCACTCTAATTTTTTAGATACTAGAATCAACACCGGTTTGGACATACTGGCACAGTTGGGTTGTCCGCTTTCGTTATCTGACTCCGATAAATTTAAGGTCAACGAAGTTTTAAGAAAGACTCTGAGCACTGTATCTAAATTTGACGTGATTTCCAAACAAGCTCAACGTCTTGACCAATCTCCAAAATCGAATCCGACTAATAAGTTCGAAGAAGTGATTTCGAAGATCCCAATAATCGGAAATGGTCTTTCTAGTGCAAAAAATACATTCAAAGCACTTTCTAAGTAACATCGAAAAAAGGTTTAACACAATTCTAATACTCGGCAGTGACGATTACTTTAAACACCATTCAAATTTAAACGGCGGATGCGGGGACGAGCTGATTCGATTCCTCACGAGTGTGCTCGGTTCTAAGCACATGACTGACAAAGCTTTACGTGCCTTACTGGAAGCATCCCGCCAGATGAACGTCACGAACACGACCTCTCAAAAAATGTTGTTTTCTCCAGTCAATATATCCAATGAAAAACCAAAAGCGAGAAAGATATGTATAGTTGACAACGAGCTTATGTTGCGGAAGGGTGAGTGCAATCGCGAACTATGCACCCTGAGGGAAGCTTCTTCAACGCGATGTTCATCGAAAAGTATTTCGAAACGATTCGACTTGTTCATTGCCTCTCAAGGTGTATGTCTGCACACCTGTGTCAAAATGATAGCCTCAAGTTCCGTCTTCGGAGAAGAGAACATCAACCTCTCCATTCACTGTTTTTTAAGTAACACATCCGTCGTCAAACATCGCAAGTGGGAATTCGCTAACAAACTACATTCCGTGTTCCAACCTGGTCTAGAGTGTATCACTATACACTAATCCGACATGATGAAATTCCATATCTCTCCGTTGAGCTGAACGTCGATAGTCGGAGAAAGTATTTCTTTGCAGTATTTACTTTTCATCATTACAATAGCACAATCATCTGAATCATATGAAGTCAAAATGTTGACGTATGGAGTTGGATCGCGCTTGACTGTGGACTGATATGACTTAGCGAACGAAGGGTCGAGCGGTTTGTAGACATTGAGATTCTTAAAATCTTCATGCACGTGATCCATAGCGTTGGTGGCTGCTGCTGTTGCTGTTGGATCTAAAAGAGAAGATGATTGAGGACGTAGCTTTGATACTCGTCGTTATAGTTTTAACGATTCAAATTTTTACAATAGCAACCTTATCTATTTATCTAACTTATGACATTTATCGCAAGGCTAATAACGAATCTCATGTTCGCCTGGCCAAGAGTCTCCACGACTCGGATGTACAATATGCCGTCGGTGTGCTGCCCGTTCACGTCCGTCAGTTCAGGAAAGATTACGTCCGACCAGACTCGATCCAAACCAATCCAACAAACCCCACCGTTAATCAAACAAAGCCCACCGCCGTCGTCGTCGCGAAGCGACCTACAGCGGTGTTTGAGCAGGGACTTAACCAACAGTTGAAAGAGAAACTAGCCAATGACAGTTATATCATTACGTCTGTGATCGTGTCAAAATTCGCTAAATTATATTCGCCTCTTCATGCCAAATCAACTTGGGATCTACAACAGCTGAACAATAGCCTGTCAGTTCCTCCCTCCTTAGTGACGCTTCCACAGGACAGCACCGGCACAGCGCTGGTTTTACCCACCGGACATGTTATTAACAAAGCTAGAGGAATGAACGAGTCCGACAGGGCGACGTTCTTATCTTTGAAATACACACCAGAATGTTGCGAGGCTCCTCTTGCATCGCGCATCAATCTGTACGGCTACGGTAACTCTGTGGAGAATGAAAGAGCGTTTAGGGAACAGAATACCGAACTTCATCTGTGTCCGTGTCCAAATCACAAGGCTAATTTAAAACTACCTAATCCAGAAAGTTATTCATCTGATCCAACACAAGCTGTTTTGTCCATCAAGAAGAAGAGACTCCTGTTACCCGGACCCGGTACAGGCCCCATCGCCTCGTCTCCAGTGAACATAGAGAGACGTGTGCCCGATTCCAGCGAACACTATGTTGTCAGTGGTGGAGTTGGCGAAGCTGAAGCGGTTCATGATTCCGTACAGAGTGTGGCTGCTTATGGTAAGTCACTCGTCAATCTACCCGACGAGACACTCACTTTTGCGCTGAATTGTATCTGCACCGATCGTCAAGACGGGGTATATCCCGTCGGAGCGCGAAGCGATAGTGCCTCTGAAGTCGTTAAAAACCCTAACGAGATCCTCTACCGAGACGTTGGGAAGTGGTTTAACACACATCCTCTAGACGCTATAGAATTCAGTCTCGAAAATGTTTCGGATTCATGGTTAGCATCAGGTAAACCAATTTAATCCCTGACTTGCAAAGGAGAGCGAATCGTGAACGTCTCCTAGTCGTGAGAAATGAAGAACGAAGAGGTTCAATTAATCTATGTGGTGGTCAATACGGACATCTTTTACATGGACAATTATGATCTAATTGTTTGTCACCGTTTGTTCTGGAAATTGAAACCTCTTAAGAAACAATTCCCGCGCGTCAAGATTTGTT
>NW_026111374.1:0-9301 GCF_024679095.1 Eriocheir sinensis | reverse complement strand
CTCCGACACCTTGCTCCCTCGCGGGAACTTTCCTCCAGGGGGTGGCCGTAGCAGGAGTGTCTCAATCTCTCCCTGTTCTGGCACTCCCTCTCAGCACATTCAATCCTGCTACTTCCAACTCTCTCGCTCCAATACTCACTCTTAACCCTTTCCTTGCGCGCAGTGTGGACGCGACTATCCTCTCAGGCACAGTCGGGCAGCCCAATTGGGGGTCTCTTTTAACCTCTGTATCTCAAAAAAAATATTCATCACAGCTAAAAACCAAAAACACCATTGGAAAGAGGAGGTCCAGATCTATAGGAGTCAGTTATGTATGCCTCTTTTGCGAACGTATATGCACGTTCAGGGAGTGTTGAATGTTAACACTTACGTCGGTGCGTGCGTGATGATCAGCCATATTGAGGGAACTGCGGACATTCTTTCTTCAAGGGAGCATTGCCAACTGCAATATTTACAACTATTTGGTCAAAGAATCAGTCGGTGATAGGTGAAGCTATGCAAAAATGACGCTATATTGGGCAAGAACATCCACCAGTTACTCGTCTGTACATTTGCCACGCTGGGCTGATATGATTTTCCACCAAATTTAGTGAAGAATCCACTCAGTTGGCAATCCTGTGTTGTGAGAATTAGTGTTGGAACACTCTCATACACGGGAGATTTGAGTGCGGGTGGATGTCGCAGTGGGCGTTTAGCGCCACCAGCAAATACGCCTAACGCCTGCTGCAAGCATTTAGCAATGAAAGGGTTAAGCCACAATGTAGTTAAATTATTTTTTTTTTATATTCAGAAGTAAAAGGCACCTTTCAAATCACATCGAATGATCAAGGTATACCATTCTCTCTCTCTCTCTCTCTCTCTCTCTCTCTCTCTCTCTCTCTCTCTCTCTCTCTCTCTCTCTCTCTCTCTCTCTCTCTCTCTCTCTCTCTCTCTCTCTCTCTCTCTCTCTCTCTCTCTCTCTCTCTCTCTCTCTCTCTCTCTCTCTCTCTCTCTCTCTCTCTCTCTCTCTTTTTTACTCAGTTCCCCACTGCCTTCCCCTCGACCTCCATACTCCCAACATGTCTGTGCTTGTGTGAAGCGGTCCCACACTCCTTCACTCGCTCTCCTCCACTCTCCCCTACATGCCCATTTTCCTAACAGTACTAATATAAGGGAATACAATTCAGTGAATTTATGTCATCTACTGTCTTACTGCAAGTTTACTTGTATCCTTATGGACCCTTTGTGCAACTTTGACATTAGAATCTCATGCATGCAGACACCTCAGACAGCACTTTGTGCCTAAGTGGATAACCCTGAGGGGTGACAGGTACAAACAAATATAAGTCCAGGGCCAAACAATATCTATCCCTTACTACTAAAGAGACAAAATGTGAAATACTTTCTTCTCTCACTACCATATTCATTATGTCCTTGCGTCAAAGCATCATCCCTTAGGAATGGATGCGTATACAGTGTCCTTGCGCGGTCCGTAGCATATCCGGGGACACATATACAGCGTCCTGGCTCACTTTAGCCAGCACGAGTTATTGCATCCCGGATATTGTACGATTGTTTTTAGGATATAGGTCGGATATGATACAGTGTCTTATTTGCTTTCAATGTTGTTATTGTGTAATAACATAAGTGTGTCTTGGGCACATTTGTAGTCGACAGTAACATTTAATTCTAACTGAAAATAACAAAAATAATGAAAGAGAAATTATACATTTGTATGTGTGTGGAGTTCCTCTTCCCTCGAGTTGCCAAGTGTCTGGCTACATAGTGCATTGTCTCACCGCCCCCTCGGCTCAAGGACGCAGGAGCTCCGGTCTCCCCCTCCCTGCCTCCACCTCATATTCATCCCGCTGTCTCTGTTCTCGTTCTTTCTTCCTTTCCTTCCTTTCTTCCTTATACCTTCTCCCTTCAGTGTGTGTGTGTATGTGTGTGTGTGTGTGTGTGTGTTTGTGTGTGTGTGAGAGAGAGAGAGAGAGAGAGAGAGAGAGAGAGAGAGAGAGAGAGAGATTTACATAGATTTACATAGAAAATCAGACCACACAGACCCCATGGTCCAGCCTAGGTGGTCTGTCCTTAAACCTAAGTGATTCTACATTAATCAGAAGACTCCAAAACGATGCATTTCAACTCTAGTTGATATTAAGTTGAAGGAAGTGACGGTCGAGCTTGTTTTTGAAGGAGTCAATCGTGTTACACTGGACCACTGACAGTGGGAGCTTATTCCATTACACTACACTACAACTACACTACAACGTTAGTGAAGAAAAATTTGGTGCAGTCTGAATTTACTTGTCTACATTTGAGTTTTACGCCATTGTTCCTCGTACGCAAAGTGTCATCGATCATAAACAATGTTGAACTGTCTACATTCGTGAAACCATTAAGTATTTTAAAACATTTGATCAGTTTTCCTCGGAGGCGACGTTTCTCAAGAGAGAACATGTTAAGGGTGGAAAGCCTTTCTTCGTAGGATTTGTTGCGCAAGGAAGGGATCATTTTTGTTGCCCGACGCTGAACACCTTCTAATTTAGCAATATCCTTTGCATGGTGGGGAGACCAAAACTGTACTGCATATTCCAAGTGGGGTCTGACTAAACTATTGTAGAGTGGAAGTATTACATCTTTATTCTTGAATAAAAAGTTTCTTTTAATGAAGCCCAACATTCTGTTCGCTTTATTTGCTGCATCGATGCATTGCTGTGGGAATTTGAGGTTTGACGCGATTTTGACCCCCAAATCCTTAACGCATTGAACGCTTTTGAGTTTAACGCCGCGTATTTCGTACTCAACTTTCTTATTCCTTGTTCCAACTTGAAGGACCTGGCACTTATCTACAGTAAAGGGCATCTCCCATCTATCAGACCAAGCTGAAATTTTGTGCAAATCCTCTTGGAGGCTTTGCCTGTCTTCGTCAGTATGAACCGAGTTACCAATCTTTGTGTCGTCTGCAAATTTACTAATGCGATTATTGAGTCTGACATCCACATCGTTGATGTAAATAGTGAAGAGCACTGGGCCAAGAACCGAGCCCTGAGGGACGCCACTAGTGACCGGCGCCCACTCTGAGTTAAATCCGTCAATCACCACTCTTTGTTGTCTGTTGCTCAACCAATTCGCGATCCATTGGTTTATTTGACCGTCAATACCTATTTGCTTTAATTTATAAAGTAATTTATGATGTGGGACTTTATCAAACGCTTTCTGGAAATCAAGATAGACTACGTCCAGTGATTTGGTTACGTCATAAACAGTGAAGAGGTCGTTATAAAAGGTTAATAGGTTTGATAGGCAGGATCTCGTTACGGAAGCCGTGTTGTGAGTCCCTAATTAATGAGTGGCTTTCAAGGTAACTCACAATTTTGTCTCTAATTATGCTCTCAAGTAGTTTACTTACAACCGAAGTTAGACTAATGGGCCTGTAATTACCTGGTACTTTTTTGTCTCCTTTCTTAAAAATCGGTGTCACGTTAGCCTTTTTCCAATCTGAAGGGACGATGCCTTGTCGCAAGGACATATTGAATACGGTTGTGAGGGGGGAGACTATATCGCTCTTTGTTTCTTTGAGCAGAGTAGGATATACTTTGTCAGGTCCAGGACTTTTATTTGTTTTAAGTGATTGGAGGGCTGTCAAGACTTCATCAGTTGTTAATTCAAAGTTAGGCAATGCATGCTCGGGATTTACATTAGTACTGGTGTTGGTGGTAGTGGTGGGAGGACTGTTAGTATTAAACACCGAGGAAAAGTAATTGTTTAATAGGTTTGCAACGTGTTGGCTGTCAGTCACTAGTGCACCGTCACTGTTTGTTAAGGGTCCAATTCCACTTCTGATCGCCTTTCTGTTGTTTATGTAACTGAAGAAGGATTTCGGATTATTTTTGCAGTTGGCCGCAATAGTTTCTTCGTATCTACGCTTTGCCTGACATACTAATCTTTTTACTCGTCGCCTGGCATCATAGTTAAGTCTAATGTTTTCAGGCGTGCTTTGCTCTTTCTTTAGCCTGTAAAACAATTTTCTCTCCTTGACTGAGTGTTTAATTTCGCTGTCAAACCAAGCTGGGCTTTTATTAGTGTTACTTCGCTTCCTATGCTCTCCAAAGTTCATAGAAAATGGGAACTCAGCACACAGAAATTAATCTAAATGGGAATGGGGAGTCGTGTAGTGCTGACTTGCCTGATGGGCGAGCCTCCCATAACCCACTTAGCCAGTGGGGTACCTCTTTGGCCGACTGGTAAAGGAGTGGCTCTCCCGTTACGCTGGTCGCGGGTTCGATCCCCGGCGCTGGCAAACCTTTCCTTGTCTGGATTAATTTCTCGTGTGTTTCATTACACACAGAGATCGTGTGGGAGTGTAGTTAAGAGGAAATTCTGGCGTTTCAACACAAAGGGACGAATGTGTTCTGCTGAGTAAATGATTTTTAAAGCTTAGCCAGGCGTCTTCTACATTACCGTCATCTGATAGTTGCATTTCTATTAGTTTTCATCGGATTTCTACGAAGTTTGCTCTTTTGAAATCGGGCACCTTTACTTTATTTTCAGTCACTAATGTTTGAGCTCTAATGTCAACACAGACTAATTTATTTATTTATTTATTTATTTATTTATTTTTTTTTTTTTTTTTTTTTTTTTTTTACATTGCTGCCTATTGCGCCGGTAGGCTTCTTCCCGGTGGAACCTGATGGTCGGTCCAAGGCTTCTTTCTGGTGGGTCCTGATGGTCGGCCCAACCCGTTCTGGCGCAGGCGAGTGTTTATAGTGGCGCCATCTTGCATTGGCTCATGCTACCCTCCCAGAGCTCATTTTTGATCCTAGAATCTAGAGTCCAGGTTGATAGGTGGTCTTCTGGACAGCATGTGGGTAGTTTTAAGCCACTCGGCGGCGGCTGAAAAATCCCAGCTATGATCACAAGAACCGAGGTGTTCTCCTACCGTGACATTACTGACTAGGTTATCTTGGGTAGCTATAACAAGGTCGAGTATGTTATTTTGTCGAGTTGGTTCAGAAACCATTTGGCTTAGATAATTTTCTTCTAAAAATTTGATCATTCTGTGACTCGCCTTCTGTACCTGACAGTATCGCCCAGTTGATATGGGGGAGGTTAAAGTCTCCTAGTCAATGAGTCGCTGTTATTAAGTGACTGCCTTAAAACGCTGTACATTTCAAGATCGGCATCGAGTGATTGCCCCGGAGGCCTGTAGGTGACAGATATATTTAAATTGACCTTTGCAATGTTTACTCGCATGCACAAATGTTCAACGTTACTGTCTCCTGGTGTTCTGTCAGTGGGTTGCAAATAGCTTTTGACAAAAAGAGCGACACCACCACCTCTACGGTTTACACTATCTTTGTTGAAGAGTCTGTAGCCATCTATGTTGTATTCTGTACTTAAATCAATATTTGTGGTGTCGATAAATGTTTCAGTTATAGCAATTACATCAAAATTTTCTGTCAGAGCAAGACATCTCAGTTCATCAGACTTGTTTCTTAGGCTACGCGCATTGAAACTAAGGACTCTTAGGTCATCTTGAGGCTTGGTAATAGAGGTGGAGGTACTGGTGGGTTCAAGGTTACGAGTTTGTTGCGATGAATGGCGTCTATTTACACGGGCGGTGTGGAGGGACGTGGCTGAGAGTCGTTTTTTGATCGGGCGTTACGTACGGCGTTGTTGAGGAGCCTTCCAAATCTGGCTGCCCGATGAGGGACAGGTGTATTCTGTCCCTGTGGAAGAGCTCACCCTGGCCGTAGAAATTGTCTCAGGCGTTAAAGAATTCAACGTCAAGCTCTCTGCAAAGAGTCTGTAAGCGGTTGTTGAGGCTGAAGGCCTTACTGAAGAAGTCGCTCTCATCCCACGTCTGTGGTAGAATTCCTGAAATCACAATATTAGGGGATTTAGACATGTTCTGCTGGGTAAGCCTACGGTACTTGTCCAGAAGTTCCTCAGACTGGGTCATGGTGACGTTGTTCATACCTGTGTGGAGAACAAAAAGAGAGTCGTTAGAAGCCTCAGCGGAGATCTCGTCCAGTGCAGCTGTGATGTCGTCAACTCCAGCTCCAGGATAACAAGAGTTACGCCTACGACGGGGGACTTTTCCACAGAATTTAACCACCTGATGGCGAATCATAGAGTCCCCAACCAAGAAGGTGCTCTGCTCCTCGTCCTCCTACTCCAGTATGGCAAATCTGTTGTAGCAATGAGTAGGATAAATGGCTCTAGGGCGGGTCTGGCTCCTCTCTCATGGGGTGAAGCATTCAGCGTCAGCTCTACCGGTTCCCTGTGACGTGCCTTCTTCGGAAGGTGGCTGGGCATCGAGTGCAGGTGAGGAGGGTGATGAGGCGTCACTTGCAGGAGGGGCGACGATGTTGGCCTGGATAAACTCCTGCAAGGTATCAGCAGTACTTGTTAGTTCGGTGATCTTCTTCTCGCCAGCCGTCAGCCTTTCATCCTGTTGAAGGAGTCTCATTTCCATCTGTTGTGTCAACAGGCAGATCTTGCAGACGGTCGATCGTCCTGAGAAGAAATGACCAGAGAAGTTTCCTGTGCAAGTCGAACATTTCTTTAGCGCCATCTTGGTTAGGTGGAGAGAGATAGTGAGTTTTGTTTATCTATATATTTGCTTTGCTTTTTCTTTTTCGTAGGGCAGAGGGACGCGTGCGTGAATAAGAGAGAATAACTGAGAGAGAGAGAGAGAGAGAGAGAGAGAGAGAGAGGAGAGGCGTAGGAGAGGAGATAGGGATGGAGGGAGGAAGAGGGCGAAGGAAAGGGGAGAGAGGGGAACGAGATAGGGAGAGACAGAGAGGGCAAGTGGGGGTAGTAATGAGAGAGAGAGAGGGGGGGCAATGGAGAGGGAGAGAGAGGAGGAGCGAAACGCGAGGGACGAGGGAGAGACGCAGGTGATGAAAATTTAGGATTACTGTGTCTCTGGGGAATAATCTGGTCAAGTCAGGTCAGGTAAGTCTGAACACCTGCGTAGGGAGTGGCGTCGGAGTGGAATCTGGAAATATATAAAGAATGTGGCGGAAAGAGTGTAACACTGTGTTTTGTTTATGTGTATATATGTTTTACAGGGCGCTACGGCGAGAGGGTAGATACAGGCAGAGAGGTAGTAAAATAAGGGCAACACTTAATCCTGTCCAGCGAAGCACGTGGTCGCACAGCAAACAGCACACCTCTGCAGGCAGCTAACTCGGTTGACGAGAGAGAGAGAGAGAGAGAGAGAATTACATAGAATTACATAGAAAATCAGACCACACAGACCCCATGGTCCAGACTTGGTGGTCTGTCCTTAAACCTAAGTGATTTTACATTAATCAGAAGACTCCAAAACGTTGCATTTCTACTCTAGTTGATATTAAGTTGAAGGAAGTGACGGTCGAGCTTATTTTTGAAGGAGTCAATCATGTTACACTGGACCACTGATGGTGGAAGCTTATTCCATTCTCGCACTACAACGTTCGTGAAGAAAAATTTGGTGCAGTCTGAATTTACTTGTCTGCATCTGAGTTTTACGCCATTGTTCCTCGTGCGCAAAGTGTCATCGATCATAAACAATGTTAATCTGTCTACATTCGTGAAACAATTAAGTATTTTAAAACATTCGATCAGTTTTCCTCGGAGGCGACGTTTCTCAAGAGAGAACATGTTAATGGTAGAAAGCCTTTCTTCGTAGGATTTGTTGCGCAAGGAAGGGATCATTTTCGTTGCCCGACGCTGAACACCTTATAATTTACCAATATCCTTTGCATGGTGGGGAGACCAAAACTGTACCGCATATTCTAAGTGGGGTCTGATTAAACTATTGTGGAGCGGGAGTATTACATCTTTATTCTTGAATAAAAAGTTTCTTTTAATGAAGCCCAACATTCTGTTCGCTTTATTTGCTGCATCGATGCATTGCTGTGAGAATTTGAGGTTTGACGCGATTTTGACCCCCAAGTCCTTGACGCATTGAACGCTTTTGAGTTTAACGCCGAGCATTTCGTAATCGAACTTCTTATTCCTCGTTCCAACTTGAAGGACCTGGCACTTGTCTACGTTAAAGGGCATCTCCCATCTATCCTACCAAGCTGAAATTTTGTGCAAATCCTCTTGGAGGCAGGATCTTTTGTTTCGGAAGCCATGTTGTGAGTCCCCAATCAATGAGTGGCTTTCAAGGTAACTCACAATTTTGTCTCTAATTATGCCCTCAAGTAGCTTACCTACAACCGAAGTTAGACTAATGGGCCTGTAATTACCTGGTACTTTTTTGTCTCCTTTCTTGAAAATCGGTGTCACGTAAGCCTTTTTCCAATCTGAAGGGACGATGCCTTGTCGCAAGGACATATTGAATACGGTTGTGAGGGAGGAGAGTATTTCGCTCTTTGTTTCTTTCAGCAGAGTTGGATATACTTTGTCAGGTCCAGGACTTTTATTTGTTTTAAGTGAATGGAGAGCTTTAAGGACTTCATCGGTTGTTATTTCAAAATTAGGCAATGCATGCTCGAGATTTACAATAGTACTGGTGTTGGTGGTAGCGAGAGGAAGACTGTTAGTATTAAACACCGAGGAAAAGTAATTGTTTAAGAGTTTTGCAATGTGTTGGCTGTCAGTCACTAGTGCACCGTCGCTGTTTGTGAAAGGTCCAATACCACTTTTGATCGCCTTTCTGTTGTTTATGTAACTGAAGAAAGATTTCGGATTATTTTTACAGTTGGCTGCAATATTTTCTTCGTATCTACGCTTTGCCTGACCTACTAGTCTTTTTACTCGTCGCCTGGCATCATTATAAAGTCTAATGTTTTCGGGCGTGCTTTGTTCTTTCTTTAACCTGTAAAACAATTTTCTCTCATTGACTGAGTGTTTAATTTCGCTATTAAACCACGGTGGGCTTTTATTAGTGTTAATTCGCTTCTCGCACAAGGGGACGAATGTGTTCTGCTTAGTGAGTAAGTGATTTTTAAGGCTTAGCCAGGCTTCCTCTACGTTGCCGTCATCTGATAGTTGTATTTCTGTTAGTTTTTGTCGGATTTCTACGAAGTTAGCTCTTTTGAAATTGGGCACCTTTACTTTATTTTCAGTCACTGATGATTGAGCTTTAATGTCGACGCGCATTAATTTATGATCGCAAGAACCGAGGTGTTCTCCTACCGTGACACTACTGACTAGGTTATCTTGGGTCGTTATAACAAGGTCGAGTATATTATTTTGGCGAGTTGGCTCAGAAACCATTTGGCTTAGATCATTTTCTAGAAATTCGATCATTCTATGACTTGCCTTCTGTACCTGACAGTGTCGCCCAGTCGATATGGGGAGGTTAAAGTCTCTAGTATCA
>NW_026111373.1:0-9319 GCF_024679095.1 Eriocheir sinensis | reverse complement strand
TTCAATTCCTCCTCTCTTTGTCCCATCTTTTCTTCCCTTACACAAACTTCCCCTTCTCTTCCTCCAGTTCGTTTCGTCTCTACCACTTAAGCATACTTCATTTTCCCTTCCTTCTCTCCATCTCCTACACAAGCGCCTCCCTTTACTTCCTCCTTTCTGTCCTATCTCTCCATCCCTTTCACACCTCCTCCTCCCTCCTCTATCCTGTCTCTCATCCCTTACACGCCTCTCCTTCTGTCTCCTGTTCTTCGTATACTTTGTTCTCTCATCTCAAATCGTTCTCTCCCTCTCTCTTTCCTTCCGCCTATGCATACGTCTCTCTTCCCTCCCTCCCTCACGTCTGTATATATCTCTTTCTGGTTGCATCTCACTCCCAGCGCCCATGTCTACAGTCCACCTTCCGTCCGCTGTCCTCCTTACCTCGCTACCCTTCCTCTTCCTGCCCAGTCCAATTCTTTCCGCTTCGTCTTATCTCTCCCTTTTTTAACATTGCTCCTACTGCTCCTCTACCTCCCTCAACCTCTGTCTCCCTACCCCAATGCCCTGACGTCCCTCTACCCTTCCTCTTCCTGCCCCGTCCAATCCTTTCCGCTTCGTCTTACTTCTCCCTTCTTTAACATTGCACCTACTGTTCCTCCACCTCTCTCAACCTCTGTCTCCCTCTACCCTTCCTCGTCCTGCCTCGTCCAATCCTTTCCGCTTCCTATTCTACATCTACCTTCATCAACATTGCCCTTCCTGCTCCTCTGGTCCCCTCCACCTCACCCCTCCACCTCCATTGCCCTGCCGTCCCTCTACCCTTCCTCCTCCTGCCACGTCCACCTCCAGTTCCCTCCCGTCCCTTCCAGTCGAGTCAGTGCATTGCCGGGCTGGCTAAATAAGGGCAAGGTTACATAATGAACGAAAATATATATGGACAAAAATTCCACGCCCCTTATTAATGAGGGTTATCTTGTAGTCTAGGTGAGGTGGTAGGCAGGTGCAGGTAACATGGCGCAGACTGGTGGGGAAAAAAGGTGAAATGAGATAAAGGTAAGATGTTGGTAGTTTGTGGCTTGGAGATTAGAAGAGACAAAAAAGTAATGTTTTGCAGGAGATGAAAATATGGAGAGAAAAGTCTGTCGGTAAATTCAACTTCCTGGAACTGCATTTATCGAAGTTATACCCGTTGCTGTGTGGTTGTAGGTCTGTTTTTCATATAAGTACATCATTTAAATCGCCCTTATTAATCCCCTGAACCCATTTTAAAGGTTCAAATACTACTACGTCAGTCTATATCAATCCAAAGAATGTAGGTTAACTTTTTTATTTTTTCTGTACGATGAGTTTCTAAGTTCATGGCTCATTTTGTAATTCTTCTCTTTCTCTTCCTCCTCCTCTTTTTCGTCTTTCTCGTCCATCTTTTTAAACCTCCTCCTTCTTTATAATTCCTAAGTTCTTGAGTCAATTTCTTATTCTTCTCTTTCTCTTTCTCCTCCTCTTTTTCGTCTTTCTCGTCCATCTTTTTAAACCTCCTCCTTCTTTATAATTCCTAAGTTCTTGAGTCAATTTCTTATTCTTCTCTTCCCCTTTTCTTCTCCTCCTCTTCGTCTTTCTCGTCGTTCTTTTTATTCCTTCTCCTTTTCCACAATTCCTAAGTCCTTGTGTCAATTTGTTTTTCTTCTCTTTCCTTTTCTTCTCCTCTTTTTCGCCTTTCTCGTCTATCTTTTTATACTTCCTCTTCCTCCTCAATTGCTAAGTTCATGTATCAACTAGTTATTATTCTCTTTCCCTTTCTTCTTCTTTTCTTGGTCTATCTCATCGTTCTTTTTATTCCTCCTCATCCTCTCATTTTCTAAGTTCTTGGCTCATTTTTGTAATTCTTCTTTCTTTCTCCTCTTCTTCTTACTTCTTTTTACTCCTCCTCCTCCTCCTCCTCCTCCTCCTCCTTCTCCTCTGCATTCTTCCCTCCTTCTCCTCGTCCGGGTCTGGATTTCATTCCCTTTTATATCGTCGTTATCCTCGTTTTCATTGCTCTCCCTTCCCTTCTCTTTCGTCCTCGTCTTCGTCCTCGTTTCAGGCTCTCTCTCTCTCTCTCTCTCTCTCTCTCTCTCTCTCTCTCTCTCTCTCTCTCTTGGCCGCAATTCCTTCTTCTCTTATTGTCTTCATTCTTGTCCTCTTCCCCTTTCCGGCGTGTCCTTGTCCTCCTTTCATCCTGCTCTTTACACACACACACACACACACACACACACACACACACACACACACACACACGAACACAGTTTAGCGTTCCGCATCGCCTCGCAAAATAAGTCACCGCTAAGATAAGTTGTTGCAGCATATTGTCTTCCTCTATTACTACTACTACTACTACTACTACTACTACTACTACTACTACTATTACTACTACACGTTCTGTCTGTCTGTGTTTCAAGACGTCACGTATTTCAATTATGTCGAAAAAAGAAACAATAGGAAAGGAAAGAATGACAGACAGACAGAAAAAAAAGGAGAGTGGAAGAGAAGTACAAAGATAACGAGGAGGAGGAAGAGGAAGCAGATTAGAAGGGGGAGTAGGAGGAAGAGGAGGAGAAAGAGGAGAATAAAGAGGAGGACGGGGAATAATAACAATAACAATAATAATAATAAAAAAAATGATAATGATAGATGAACTCCACCCCCCCCCCCACCCACCCAAACAAGTTATCACCACCACCACCGCCACCTCACCAACACCACCACCATTCACATCGCTCCTTCTCCACCCTCGCCCTCGGCTTCGGGCCCAAACCAGCCTCCCACGCCCTCCCTCGCGCCCCCGGAACCTGTTTGGGCTGACTGACGGTAGGTAGGGTTGGGTCTACGGTCGGTATCTCCAGACGCTTCCACCCCTAACATCAACTATTTCCAAAGGCAGAAAAGGCGATCAGTAGGGTTTTCGTGCCATTTTTTTTAGGTTCATGGTACAGAGGAAGGGTCAGACTACCACCAGGGTCACAAAACAACCCCTGGAAATGACCCACATAACTCCTACGAAAGCCTTGTCAAATAGGTGTTTTTTCTAGGTTCATGGTACAGAGGAAGGGTTAAACTACCACCAGGGTCGCAAAACAATCCCTGGAAATGACAAAGACTCCTACGAAAGCCTTGTCAAATAGGTGTTTTTTTAGGTTCATGGTACAGAGGAAGGGTCAAACTACCACTAGGGTCACAAAACAACCCCTGGAAATGAACCACAAAACTCCTACGAAAGCCTTGTCAAATAGTTTTTTTTTTTAGGTTCATGGTACAGAGGAAGGGTCAGACTACCACCAGGGTCGCAAAACAACCCCTGGAAATGACAAAGACTCCTAGGAATGCCTTGTGAAATGTGTGTGCTTGGGCGCCGAAATGCTTAAGAATATGCCCTTAAGCTGTCCCCCCCTTAGCCCACTAGTTGTACATCATCTTATTAGTCTGCCTTTTCCTTGGCCTATCTAACTTCCTCTCAGCCTGTCTGTCTCCCTCTCAAAGAAGGAAAAGGAGGAGGAAGAAAGACAAGAAGAGAAAGAAGAAAGAAGACGAAAAGGGGCAAACAACAACAACAACAACAACAATAACAACAACAACAACAGAGAATTTCTGCTATGAGAAATATAAAAAAAAACACAAGACTGATGCACATATGATTTTACTGTCCCACTTTTTCGGTCCATCTCTCTCTCTCTCTCTCTCTCTCTCTCTCTCTCTCTCTCTCTCTCTCTCTCTCTCTCTCTCTCTCTCTCTCTCTCACACACACACACACACACACACACACACACACACAACAGAAAGAGACAGAGGCCGAGAGAAATAAAAACTAGTATTGATGGAAGCTGATATTTACGGTAGCAGGAGGAGAAGGAGGAAAAAGAAGAAGAAGAAGAAGAAGAAGAAGGAAAAGAGGAGGAGGAGGAGGAGGAGGAGGGGCACTATATAAGGCAGGAACGTCACAGCAGGCTAGGAGATGCCGAGTCAGCAGGAGGCAGCGTCCAGCGGAGTCCAGGAGGTTGAGGAGGAGGAGGAGGAGGAGGAGGAGGCCGGGTAAATGATGCTTACTCCGACCGAACGTCCAGATAGAAGAGGGGAAAAAAATCTTTGCCTGGGGTGGAAGAAGAAGAGGAAGAAGAAGAGGAGGAAGACGAGGAAGAGGAAGAAGGAGAGGAAGTGTAGGACCTAGGAAGGAAAATTGTAGTGGTGGTGGTGATGGTGATGGTGTGTATGCGTGTGTGCGTATGTGTGTGTGTGTGTGTGTGTGTGTGTGTGTGTGTGTGTGTGTACTAAGTCAACAACAACAACATGAACAACAGCAACAACAACAATAAAACAAAATAACAAACAAATAACAAAAAAAAAATAACCAGTTTCATCCACTCACATGCTTCTTGGGTCGTGACATTCAGAATCTCAAGAAGGAGGAGGAGGAAGAAGAGAAGGAAGAGGAGGAGGAGGAGGAAGAAGAGGACGATTCACTGTATTTCTTCAATCTTCTCACACGAGGCAACGCGAGGAGGAGAAGAAGGAGGAGGAGGAAGAAAAAGTAATGAATAACAAAGGAACTCACACACGAAGCACCTCTCTCAACGCTTCACGAGACTCTCCTAACACTATTTTCACGCCCTCGCTCTTACCGTGACACTGAGACGCGCGAGAAGAATGCGGATTCACTCTCTCTTCATTTTTCTGTCTTGGTAATCTCCGTTCAGCACGCGCGACTCCCAAAGCTGCTTACCCTCACACTCTATAAGAATACACAGTCGTCCGGCTCTTGGTTCCAATTTTGAGGGAGCAGTTCGCGCGCGCATGATGTCACACGGTTCCGGAAGGAGCTCAAGGGGAAAAAAAAAGCCTTGATGCTCTCGTAAAGAAAGCAAAAAAGGAACAGGTCCAAAAGAGAGGTCAATTTCGTATGGAGAGGTTTCTTGATACTTTCCTCTTGAGTATCGCCACACATCTCGGCTTTCTGAGCGTATATAGCCTTGAAGGAGGAATATCATGAAGGTGTCCCCGCAAGAAGAGGTGAAGATGACAGGGAGTTGAGTGTGTGCTTGTGTGTGTGTGTGTGTGTGTGTGTGTGTGTTTGCAAAAGTGGGCGAGAACGACACATGCGTGACAAAAAATATTTCAAAGACTCAGGCAACGGAGAAGAAGAAGAAGGAGGAGGAGGAGGAGGAGGAGGAGGAGGAGGAGGAGAAGAAAGAAGAAAGAGAAGAATAAGACGAGTAGTAGCACAAGGAGAATGAAGAGGAGGAGGAGGAGGAGGAAGAGGAGGAGGAGGAGGAGGAGGAGGAGGAGGAGGAAGAAGAAGAAAGAGAAAAATAAGACGAGTAGTAGCACAAGGAGAATGAAGAGGAGGAGGAGGAGGAGGAGGAGGAGGAGGAGGAGGAAGAGGTCAGCAAGAAATTTAAAACGAAAATAACATCGTATACTCAAGAGATGCTTTTCAACCTCCCCTTCACCTTCCTCTCACCCTCAAACAGACCGAATAAGCTCTCCCTCTCCTCTTTTTCCAGCGGCCTTTCCTTCCCCTTGTTTACATCGAGAGGCGAGACACTTCACCAGCCGCTGCCCCTACCCCAGCCCCCCCCCCCACACACACCAACACTCTCCCGCAAGAAACTGGTCACCCAAGACATTACTCGGCTTGATGAACATCGGACAAATAGTGTAATGGACAAAGTTTTCAGGGGAGGTGAGAGAGAGAGGGAGAGTGAGGGAGAGAGAAAGAAACATTTTTACTTGGAGTTGAGGTGAGTGGGTGGAGAGGGGAGGGAAGGAGTTTTATTTGTGAACGAAGGAAAGAGAGAAGGAAGGGAGGAAGAAAGGAAGGAAGGAGTGGAAGAGAGAACGAGGCAAAGAATCATATCTATGCATCTATTTATATCTATCTATCTATCTATCTATCTATTTACCTATCTATCTACCTATCTCAGCTTAACTTACCTACATTTCCTTGATAACTCGAAAAATCTATTAGTAAAACATTCTCTCCCTCGGGCAAAAAAAAAATATCATAAAAAAAATATCCTATACTTCAGATGGATATTATTACCTTCAACCTTAGAGCGAGAGTCGTGATCAGATTAGTGAAGAGAAAAATACCTTGATTATGTTTTTATCATTTATTTTTTTCTGAAATAGTTGACGTTCACGAGTTTGTTTGTCAGAAAAAATAATACATAGAAGTTTGTAATCAGATGTAGCACTGGTTCAAGTCTCTCTCTCTCTCTCTCTCTCTCTCTCTCTCTCTCTCTCTCTCTCTCTCTCTCTCTCTCTCTCTCTCTCTCTCTCTCTCTCTCTCTCTCTCTTCCTCCCTCCCTCCCTCCCCCTCTCTCTCTCTCTCTCTCCTTCTTCCTCGTCCTCCTTCCTTCCTTCCTTCCCATTCCCATCCATGTCAAGGGCTTTCCATGTACTTCTTTCTCAGCCGTTCTCAATTCCCACCAAAGCCCTTAACGTTGTACCCTGCTGAGTCTATGTGCGTGTGCGTGTGCGTGTGCGTGTGTGTGTGTGTGTGTGTGAGTGTGAGTGTGTGTGTACTTATGTAATTCCGTTCCCTGGCGCCTCCGGGACCCTTAAAGAGACGCTGGACAAAGAGAGAGAGAGAAAAAAAGACTAAACATGTTTGCTGTAAATTTGTCAAGAGAAGCTGCAAGGACTCCGCTTACTTCCTCATGCCTTCATTGTCTCCAAGTAGAACATCTTTTTTTTCTTCTTTTCAGTAAATTTCGAGAAGAGAGAAACAAGGTAAAAAGTTGAACAGTACAAGGAGAGGAGGAATATGAAGAGGAATAGTAAGAGGAGGAGGAAGAGGAGGAGGAGAAGGAAGAAATCATAGAGGAGAAGGAAGAGATGGAGGAGGAGGAGGAGGAGAGAATGGTGAAGTAACTTATGATGGTAACAATACTGAAAGAAGGAAGGCAAAAAAGTTAGTGTCGTGAAAGATAAATGAAAATACCTTTGCAAATAAACGTAATAATACGATTTGTACGAAACCTTACAGCCAGTGGAGATTAGTCGAGTTCTCGTGAGTGGTTTTCACATTCACGATGCAGAATATTTGTCAAACTATCACTATAGGCTCATAAAACTGGAGCTGCCTTGTACAGACCAACCGACCTCTTACAGACTCCTTAAGTTCTTATGTTCTTATATTCTTTAAACAAAATAAAAGTAAACGAAATAGCAAGAAAAACCCGAATCAGAACAGAACATTTCAATACAAAGTTTTCTGTGCAACAACGAACAATAAAAAAACGAAAAAATATATACAAACAAAGAAATATATAAAAAAAAAAAAATCCCCGCCGAGGGAAGAGGAAGGGAAGGAAGGAAGGTTTATTACACAAATATTTTCCTATCTCTTGATTTCCCGAGCCTCGATCTGATAAAAAAAAAGGAGGAAAATGGCAGGTCGCTACGGTGGTATCATTTCTCTCGCGGTGATCTGGGAGACAAAAATGACCTCCACTCCCCTTCCTGCCGTAGCTCTCCCGGCCTTACGAGAACCCAGGGAGTGATAGGAGGGCGTGGGAGGAAGGGAGGGAGGAATGGAGGGATGGAGGAAAGGGCCGAGCTAACGTATGGGAGGGAGGAGAGAGAGAAGAGGGATGAGAAGATGGAAGGAGGAACGTGGGAAAAAATGGGAGAGAGGAAGGAATGGAAGGGAAACAGCGTGCTGAAACAGATAGAAAGGAGAGGAAGAGGGATGGTAAGAGGGATGGAAAGAGGAAGAAGGAACGTGGGAAAAAATAGAAGAAAGGAAGAAAGAGGTAGATGTATGGAGGGGCTGAGAGAAACCGATAAGAGGAAGAAGAGGACGGAAGGGATATAGGAAAAAAATGTTGGAAGAGAAGAGAAGGAGATGGAATACAGGGTTGGAGTGGCCGAAGCTTACGTATAGAAGGGAGGGAGAGAAAGCGAGAGAAGGAAGAAGAGGAAGAGAAGGAGGGATGAGGAAAATGAATTACATGTTTTTCCTAATAATAATTCAGGGAAAGAAGTAATATAAAACAAAAGAAGAGGTGAATTAAAACGACCTATAATGTTGCTTTTAAATATGCATGGTAATAATAAATGACAGTAATAGAAATAATATTAAACAAAAACAACGTGTGGATTAAACCATCTATAATCCTACTTTTAAATATTCATAACACAGCAGCTCCGTTCGTATATGTCCGTCCGTCCGTCTGTCCGTCGAGAGAGATAAACAAACTGAACGCGGAACACTTTTTTTCGTCCGCTGCAAAATTAATATCCTCAATAATAGGCGACGAGGCTTCTGCAGCGGCTAATGCATTATGGACGCATACTACCGCCAGTCCGGAGCGCCATTCCTTATTCATGCAGCTGTCCGCGGGGTGAGCGAGGCGAGGCGCGGGGCGAGGGGTCACATTATGCTGCTCCACCACCTGTTGCCGCGCCCACCTGTGCTGTACCTTACCTACCACCTGCCTGCCTAAGTGAATAAGGCACGGTGCACTGAGTCATTCTTTTCTACCTTTTTAAATGACTACCTATGTTCCTTTGTCTTCATTTTCAATCTGTTAACATGCTCACTATCGTATCTTTCTCCTTACCTGCCTACCTGCCCAACTGCCTTCCTCTTATCTATCTGTTTAAGGGAATAAGTCAAGATGAACTGAGTCGTTATTGTTACCTTGTTCGATGTCTAACTTTGTACCTTTCTAGATATACTTCACCTGTTTATACGTCTTCCTTTCTACCTTTTAACCCACCTGTCTCTCTGCCTACCTGCCTTCTTACTTTCCCTTTATCCACCAGTCAAAGAGGATGGGGTACGAAGCTCTGGGTCAAAATATGCTCCACCTGTTTTCTCGTCTTTCTATCTGCCCATCTGCCTACTTCCTTACCTATTGATTTACCTGCCTCCTTGTCAATATTCCTACCTTCATTCCCCATACTGAAGTTCCTCCCGGTCTATCAGTCTACTTACATAATTCTTAACTTGCCTTTTACCAGCTCACACACCTTTCAACTTCCTTACCGATCTATTTAACTTTGCCACTTTTTCACGTTCCTTTCCCTTCATTACTGACTGGTTACTTGTAAGCATTGGGAAAACAACACGAGTTACCGGGGAAAACACACGAAGAGAAATATAAGATATAGGCTAGAAGTTTAAGGGATTTATTTATTCAAAGCTGGGCTAACAAAAAGTGCCATGGCCGACAATATTTCTGGGCGGGGTATTGTGAAATTTTTTTAACTTGCAATAATCGCACTTCGGATGAACTTCATTGGTTACGATACTGCCACTGCGCAAAGCTTAAGGGAAATACAAAAATAGACAATATATATA